>NW_021318693.1:9708769-9771591 GCF_001605985.2 Dendrobium catenatum
TATATATATATATATATATATATATATTTCACAATTTCAACCCTTTAACAGTTTGGTTTTAATCGGTGATATATTTCAAAATTATAGTGACTTTAACCACTGCTAAAAACTAGGCATAACACTGCACATCGATCCAATGAGCGTCATAAAGGCCGTTTGCAGCAATTGCAAATACAACGGATTCAAATACAACGGATTTGCAGCACTTTCTAAATCGCAGTAACGAATTTAGCAGGTGTTTTAATTAGTGCAATATGTCAAAAAAGTAATGCATAATCGATCTCTTGTAACTATAGTAGAGAATATGGGAGAAATATATAGTTAAAAGATAATGATCATAGGCAAATAATATTAGCTGGCCAACGATGGTCGGATGGTTGTGATTGGATGATGTCGATTAGGTTACTGTGGTCGAGCGACAATAGCTGAATGATTGTGGACAAATATCTATAATTTAACTATTAAGTTGTAAGCTCTAGCCTTGAATGTATAAGTATATATTCCCTAAAAAATCTTTTATTATTATTATGGAATCCTAATTCCCAAATTATAAATTTGAGTATTTTAGCATTATTAAACTTATCAATATAGAATGAAAATTGGAACAAAATTATATTCCTAATATACTAGCAACATGATTTATTTATCACCCTATATTAAACTTATATAAGTTGATAGCTATGAATTTACTAATAAATAAATAAATAATAATTCAACTCAACTTGAACCACTCCTTATTAGATCATCCCAACAACAGCATCTTGTCAGTGAGGTGATTTCAGCAATCAATATAATCAAATCTCCAAAAGTAAATCCTCAACATATTAAAAAAATCAAATTTACTACATGTTAAATTCAAAATGGGATGGCTCTTTCAAGAGAAATTATTACGTGCGGAGTCTGAACAGAGCTTGCATCTGTACTCCAACGATATTGTGCCACGTCGCTTGTACACGATGTTGAATACAACTAGTACATAAGTTGTACATATTACTATGTACAAGCAACATGATGCAATATTACTATGTACAAGAACATGTGATTACTTTCTAAAAAATAAAGCAGTACTAAAGTTGTTCCAATGAGACCCTCAACCTCTACCATTAGTTTTTAAAATAGCTTCCTAATCAGTCATAATAAGGTTACAAAAGTCTCACACTCCCTTTAATCTTCTCACTAATCATTGACCGCTCTCTAATTAGTTCTCTAAATGACACTAACAGCTAATTAAACCAAATATATCTCTCCTCTACCAGTTCTAGAAAGCCAGCAGCTTCAAACTTCAACCAACCAACGTTCCAGCTAATCGCCTTCGTCATCTTTTCCTCATGCTTACATGTCCATCCCCTATAAATGGATTCAAAACGCCAGATAAACGCCACAACTAATTCAAAGCTATCATCTTTTTAATTCTATTACAAGCGATCGATGAAGAGGTTTCGATTTTATGGCGAGGAGATGAAAGAAAGTATAGACAGCTTCAGATTAGCGAACGTGCTTATGCTTCTTTCAGGTGGCTCAGCCGCTACCGCCGCCGCCGGCGAGGTGGCGGCAGGGAAGGTGTTCGAGTGCAAGACATGCAACCGGCAGTTTCCTTCGTTTCAGGCTTTGGGCGGGCATCGGGCCAGCCACAAGAAGCCGAGGCTAGGCGGGGCGGATGGGCCGGTCGATCAGGTTAATAGCGGGCCGGCGAAGCCACGGGTACATGAGTGCTCGGTCTGCGGGCTTGAATTTTCTATCGGGCAGGCGCTTGGCGGCCACATGAGGCGGCACCGGGCCGCCGTAGCCGGGATAAACGGGACTCCACACGGTCTGTGGGCGACAGAGAAGGAGCCCGTCGGTGAGAAGGCAGGGGTTGGGCTGGATCTTAACCTGCTGCCGCCGTTGGAGGTGGAGGAGGTAAGAAGTCCGCCGAAGCTTTTGGGCTTTACATTGACGCCGGCGATAGTGGATTGCATGTATTAAATTTAAATTTTGCTTCTTTGTTTTATTTATTTATTTATTTTGTTTTTTTTTTTTTTTTTGGAGTAGATGTGGCTGTGATTATTCGAGGAAATTTAGTAGAATACATGTAAATGAAATATTGACATACTTTTGGTTTGTATTTAATGATCATTCTCTAATCTGATGTATAAATTCACTGAATAGCAATTAAGATTTATTAGTTTGAAATCAGTGGTAAAAACTAAGCCCTAAAAGCGAGACGAAAGCTAAGAATATCATCTTGCTCATAGATTTTAATTGCAAAAGATTCCCAAATTCTTTTATGTTTCGAAACTTATTTGTTAATTTTATGTTTATATGAATATATTATAGTAATTCCTGAAGTTTTAGAAGTTTTTCTTTTAAGTTTATTTATGTAAACTTGAAGATAAAAATTGCTCCTTGAAGCCGTTCGCTCCTCTTGGATTTCTTCCTATGATGACTTAGGCTTCGTTTGGGACTATTTTCTTTCTGCTTTTTAAAGCGAGTTTCTAGTACAAAATTTTAAATTTTTTAAACTAGAAAGTCGTTTTAAGAAGCAGTAAGAAAGCAGCCCCAAACAAAGCCTTATTCTCCTTCTTTCTGCTTTTCTTTTTTGTTTTTCATTTTCGTTTGTGCCTCCGTCGGTGGATGGCGGTAAACCGATTGTCCGACCGTGGCTTTCTCAATGGAGATAAAAATTCTTGTTCTCTCCTCCAAGCCTTGTCTGGGGCTTCTCTCTCTTTTGAGTTTCCCGACCTCCATCCTTCAACACATCGAGGGCGCTCCGTCCCTTTGAATTTTGGAGGAAGAAATCCTTACCCTAGCTCAACCTTTCGAGTTTTCGTTGGTTGGCAAATTCCCAAATCATAGACCGCCTATGGATTTGATTTGTAAGTTATTCTTCAATCTGAAATTGATCGGTGATAGCTTCATTACTGTTTTGGACCCTCGACACATTTTAATCAAGCTGGCTAATGATATAGATTACAATAGAGTTTTTGCTCATCATTCTTGATCTCCTTTTTTTATATAATTGTGGAATCGCCTATTATTCCTATTTGGGTTTCATTCCCAAATCTTAGGTCTCATCTGTTTTCACCACGAATTCTTCATGGTTTGGGTTCGCTATTTGGCCGGCCATTGAAAACTAAAAATGCTACTGCTGTTGTCTCAAGGCCATTTGTCGTCAGGGTACTTGTCGAACTGGATATCTCTAAAATTTATCATGAGGATGTTTGGATTGGTCAAGATAATTTAGGTTATGTCCATAAAGATGTTATGGAGGAGTTTGCTCCATTTTGTTACTATTTTAAAGCTTTGGGGCATTGTAAAACTAATTGTTGTATTATTCACCCTCACTTAATTAGGGCTCCTACTTATCACGTTGTCAATATCATAAGAGTTGAGTCTAATGATCACGTTATTTCTAAGGCTCCAGTTGTTAATGGCTTATTTACTCCTATTGGTGATGATCTCGGTCATGTTGTTGCTCTTCAACAAGATTCGACGGCTAATACTTTTGTCCTTGTTGTTGGATCTATTGCGGATTGCATCATTGTCCCTCCCGAACATGTTATTAATACTCCAGTTGATCCTATGGCTAACGTTCCTCAGATGGATTTGTCTGGTGTGAATTTTGTGGGTGTTATGCCTATTGTGAACTAATCACTTTGCACCTTCTCAACCCCTCCCTTACTTGTTGTTAATGTCATGGCTCTCTGATTGTTGGTAGGGATGAGCCTTCCATTGTTGTTGGTAACGATGGTGCTAATACGGTTGTGAATGTTGACACTGCTCATGTTTCTTGTTTGTTGTAGATAGCCTCACCTTAGATGTGTGTGATGTTAATAAGGTTATTTTGAAGGTGGGTCGCGGAGTTGATCAATCTGTCTCAAGTGGTGGTGGCAAAAGGTGTAAAAGTAAATCTAAGAAGATATAGTCCTTTTGGTTGACCCTATATCTTTCGATGTTGTGTGCTTCAATTTTGTGGATTTTTATTGGTGTTCTAGACGATGATGAGACAAACGGCTCTCTGTTCACCACCTTCTTGGCCTTGTCTTGTTGGCAACCTTAGTGGTATAATTACTCTCGTGCTCTATGATTGCATATGTGGTTTGTGGTTTATGGTTGATGCCGCCTTTGGATGGTCATTGTCTGGCTACGGGGTGGCTGCAGGGAGCCTCTTGCCATTTACTAAGTCCGATTGGTTGGCTTCTTTGCCTTCGTATTTAGTTGTGCATTCTTTGGAGATTGTTTTCCTTTTCCTTTACTGATGTACTTTGGGTTTGTCGGATTTTCGCCTTAGTTGTATTATCCTTTTATTGAATGGAATTATCTTTGGGAAGAAAAAAAAAAGATACATATCATGAAAATCTCTACAAAGACCATTTGTTCTATAAAATTGATATCATAAAAAATAATCTTGATCGGGCATGAATCTTGATGCACATATGAATTGAAAATTTTCAAAATTAAATTCGGAACCATCCGAACTCCGGTTTCAGCAAACTTATCATCAAATTGAACGACTCGAAGAGAGCAACCCAACGACACTACTATCAGTCCAATCTGAACCCAAATGGGTCCAAATTAAGGGCTTAAAGCTTATTTAGAAGCTTCATATCATTAATTGGATAACCAAATGATATACAAATGTGACATGCTTATAGTCAAATCGAATGGCTCGATGAGAAGAATCCAACGAGCCCAAGATATTATTACACAAAAATATTTATAATAACTTGATTGTATTGGGCTTCATTTGTGATAATTTTCATATATGATTTCTAAAACGGCTTTTTTAGTGCAAATTTTTTTTGAAAGTAACAAAATAACAGTAGCCAAAAAAATGTCCCAAATGAAACTTTAGTCTATTTTCAATGCATTGAGGTGCTTGAGCTGAACTATATTACAAGAATAATTACATCAACATTTTGTTAGACTTGACAGAAGCAATAAATATCAAAGGAATTCTATGTTGAGGAAGATTAGAATAAGCTTCTTGAGTGAATTTGACAAAATCACATAAGATTTGGGGAGGCTTCAGAGAGAATTTATAGGAAAATTGTAAGCAGGTTGGCATTCTTTGTTTGACTCCTAAATTAAGAGCCTTCCACTATAGACTAGTAGATTTTTTTTGTATTTTTTCATATGAGTTATATAGAGAAAACAAGTCTTTATGACAAATACTTGAATTTATAGCTCATTGGTTGGAAAGAAGTTAAATAATTTTAGTAGGTCGGGTTGAAGTACCTTAATGTTGGCCATTAAAAGAGAAACATAATATTAAGTTAAAAGTTGCAGAGATGAAGATGCTCAGGTGAATGAGTGACTTTACTCTTAGAGATATGATATGAAATGAGCATATACGTGAAAAGGTTGGAGTTGCTCCAGTGGTAAATAAGATTAGAGAGTTAGGATGACCCGGATAGGAAAGTAGAGGTATTAGATTTGACTTATGTTAAGAAAAATAGATGTATACCTAAAAAAATTGGTTAGAAAATATTAGAAATGATCTTTCTTTATTAGATTTAAACGAGAATTTGACTTTTAACATCACAATGGAGAAAAATGATTCATGTAACCAACCCCATGTAGTGAGACAAATACATGATGTTTCTGTTGTTGTTGTGGATTGAAGCACTCATCCTATCTAGCTTATTATATTCCCCTATTGACCATCACATAATCTTTGTTAATGACCGACATAAATATCTACCAACTATTTATGCCTTATCTCTATTGGCCACAAATATTTGACTCTCATTCTTCAAGTGATATGATCTTACCTCCTATATCAAGAGACATCAAAGATGTTCGTTTATGCGAGAGATTATTACGTGCGGTGTCCGGACTATCTGGAGGTGAATCCGAACACGCCACGTCACCCGGATGCACTGGCCCCCAGTGACGTGGCCCAATCAAATTCGCATCCGAACGAATCCAGACGCCGCACCAAGCACTCATGATTGTCTTGCAATGACGAGTATAAACGAACAACAGAGGCAACCATGGCACCTATAGGCGTTACCAAACTCAGCTGATAACACTTCATTTAGAAGAAATAAATTCAATTGTCTTGCAGCATTCACATTGGATTTTTACCTGATCAATAGCCATAATGAATACAAAAAAACCAACACCTCATCAATCTTAGAAACTAATCCTTAATTTACAACGAACAGTAAAAGTATCACTACAAAAACAACCCCAATATTGAGGAAAAACTGCCATCAGCCCAAATAAACTGAAGGAATGCAGTCCCTAAGGCCTCGCTTGGGACAGCATTTTTGCTGTTTTTTTTAAACAACATTTTAACATAAAAAACTTGTTTTATAAATAAATTTTTATACTAAAAAGTTGTTTTAAAAAACTGTAAGAAAACTGTCCCAACCGAAACACGAAAATATGCCTTCCCACTAATGAAGTTTGTCTAGCTTCAGCATTATTTCTAATTTCATCAATTGCGCATGTTATTATTCAACATACAGTTGACACTGGAAAAGCTCACAAGCTCTGAAAACTTGCATATAGTTCATTGAAGAGCGTACTCAAGGAAAAATTCAGACGTAAGGAATAGCTGCCTGCTCCCTTTGTTGAAAGCAAAATCAGATAATCAGAACGGGAAACTAATTGGGTCAGGCTGCATTGCCTTCCCGATGAGCTCGCGCTGCTCCTTCTCGTGAACGGAGAAGAAACCGGTGGCGGTGGAGGCTGACGGTGCCCTTCCAACATATTTAATGTCCTCCATAGTCCCCCTGCCAAGTGATCTCAGGGCGGTGCATAGGCGAGGAGCAATATAATGGTATGCGCCCATGTTCATTGGCTCTTCCTGGCACCAAACAACCTCTGCATCTGGAAGAACAAATAAGAAAAATTCAGTAACAATATGTATTTGAAATCCGTGATAAAAAAAGTTTGGGTCATATATTCTAATCAAATTTTGGTCTAGTTAAGTCTCCTCGTTATTGGATTGGATTTATTTTAAGATGAGTACAATAAATTTGTATTCCACATTTCAAAACAAATCCAATGATTTTGAAACCATCCTAACTAAAAGATTGGATTAAGATATTTTGAGTTTTTTTTTTTTGTGAAATTTTTTTGTTTCAAGATATCCTTATCAATTATTTTCTGACAATAAATTTCATAGCTGTTGAATTTACTTTACAATTAGTCCAATGTATGGGAAATCAATCAAAATTTTTAGTACAATCATCCCAAAGTAAATTTAATAGCTTTGAGATTCACTTCAGCTAAAATTTGATCAGTATATCATGAGCCAATTTTTTTGCAGAAAAAATAAATAGAAATGAAGGCTCATTTATGCTAAGATATGTCCACAACCGCATTCATGGTTTATTTATTTGCAAATACGGATAATAGAGTTTAGTTTGCATACTTGGATATCGTTTTAGCTCTCTCTGAACAAGATCATAGGGAAAGGGGCAAAGCTGCTCAACCCTACAGATGGCAATATCCTTCCGATCCCTTTTCTTTCGTTCATCATCAAGTTCATAATATACCTAAAAGATGAAAATTCAAAACACAAATCAAGCAAAAATCAAAATCCATATAACCTACGCGGTCCTAGCTTGCAAAGTACAATAAGCTACAAAAGTTAAGCCATTGCAACCTTTCCAGAGCAAAGCACAAGGCGGTTAATGCCGTCTTCCAAATCTTTATGATCATTCTGATCTTTAATAAGGCGTTTGAATCGTGTTCCTTGTTTGTCAAAACCTGGGTGACCAGCCACATCATCAAATTCTGAAAGGTTTGATTTGCAGTCCTTATGACGAAGGAGACTCTTAGGAGACATCACAATTAATGGTTTCCGAAAATCCCTGTGAAGCTATTAAAAAACAAAAACTCATAAGCATTTTAACAAGGTTCACGTCAGAACTAAAAATATATGACAAACTAACCTGACGTCTCAAAACATGGAAATAATTTGCTGGAGTTGTGACATTCACAACTTGCCAATTGCACTCCTGGATCTGTTTCCGAAGTGTTGGCTCCATCTCCGGAATAATATATGGGTTGTCATCACTCATCTGCATAAGCATCAATAGTGCTATGTTAAAAATAATATGGCAAAGACTAACAACTTAAAGACAAATATTCTATTCCATTTAAAAATATGGCAAAGAAATACAGCCATATTAAAAGTGATCCTAAAAAAAGTGTTTATGTTTAGAAAAGCAGTATAAAGTTTGCATTTTTCGTTTGCCAAGGAAAAATAAAAGCTATTTTTATGCAAAGAAAGTATATCGCAAATATGTTACATGTTTACTTTTATAAAATGGCTTGGAGTGATTAAGTGTTGGATTTCGATGAACATGACCACATAAATATCTGTAAGAGCATCTAATAAACGCATTAATAAAGAATTTTAACAATTTGTGCCACAGCTTTAACACATTGGCAATCACAATGATATATTTAGCAATCTGTTTACAGAACTGTCTTCTACTATAGCATAATTCTGAAAGTTGCATGAAATACCTGAAGAAAGCGCTCCAACCTTGCACTTGAATGTTCTGGGCCTTGACCATCAAAACCATGGGGAAGCAACACACAAAGACCAGTTTGGCGAAGCCATTTTGACTCTCCGCTGCTCAAAAACTGATCAAATATAACCTGAGCACCATTGGCAAAATCGCCAAACTGAGCTTCCCATAGCACTAGAGAATTAGGGTTCTCCATAGAGTAGCCCAATTCAAAGCCAAGGACCGCAAACTCGGAAAGAGAGCTGCAAAACAAATTGAAAATGCAGAAACAAAAGAGTTGAGCATGTTGCAACTACATCCCAAGAAAATAATTCACTGAAGCACTTTCTTGCAAAAGATGCTATTAAAAAAAATCAATTCATACATAACAGCTTCCAAGGCTTTAAAAATCAGATCGGACATGCCAGTTCAACTGGTTGAACAGTGAAACGGCCGGCCGGCCAATTACTGTTTTCATAAAAACTGGATTTGCACAAAACCACCATCGGCTATTTTGAGCCATTAAGATCAAATCAAATGGTTTAAAATAAATTAAGGAAAATCTTATACCCTTATACGAAACACAAAAGAAAAACCCTACTATTGTTTTCTAAGATTCTTCATGTTCGGGCGTAACTTCCCCCATACTCTATTTTGTCATCTCGCTCTATTTCGCAAAGAAGGAAGAAGGAATCAAACACCCTGGTCGTGCTCGACACCTCTCCAACTTACTGCTACGAGTTCATCACTTCTTCTCCTCGCATTCACAACTCACCCGTCTTGTGCTCTTTGATTTTTCATTTATTCTTTTACTTTGATTTTTTATAGTCATATTTGTTAGAATGTGGCCTCAGAAGATTGAAGATCTGAAGATGTCTGATTTGATTTCTTTTGAATAAAAATAAAAATAAAACTGCAATTGCATTCGCCATTCGTGGTTCGCCTCTATGCAGTTGTGTTGTGTTTATGAATGTCGAAATTTCTATTTTGAGCAATTGAGATGCAAGCTTTATTTATTTTAAGTAAATGATATAAATATAGAAGTAAATTTTAAATTTTCAATCAAAAGTTACTCAAAATACAACATTACAAAGTAAATTTAAACATCTCCAGGACATCTGAGGACCCAAATGCCAAGAATCTAGACTCGTAGATAACAGATGCGGGTTAATTTTCTTGTATTTCAAATTTATTGAATTTATTTGTTATGTTTTTAATTGCTTCATATTATGATTCTATTCAATTTTTGTTACATATTTACAAATGATTATGCAATTATTATAATATTTTAATATAATAAGTATTTATTACAACATCCGCTTCGACCCGGTCGAACCATCAAACTGCTAACCTCTCCTTCTTCCGGTTCGTTATTCAGTCCGTTTTTCAAAGCCTTGGTAGATTCTAGTATCTTCAACCTATCATATAGAATAATGGCGACATAAATGAGGATATATATTTTAAAGTTAAAGCTAGCTGCTTAAAATAGAGAAGTATATCTCGACTATTCCAATAAAAGCTAATTTTATGGAGTAATTATACTGGGTATCTCATATGGATATGAGTGTAGGATGGTGAAGAAATCACTAATTTGTTAAAAATAAGAATATAAAGATGGATGCACCAGACTAGGAACAACATATTGAGAAATTATTATATTGGAGGGAAGGAGTATCACCTATTGAAGATAGGGTTAAAATATAAACTTATGCCGCAATGGAGATAGAAAATACATCAATAAGAATGATAGTAAAAACTAAAAACTAAAAAAGAAGCATTGAAAAATAGTTTTATGATAGAGGTTGCAGTAGTAGCACCTGTTGAAGATGAGATAGTAAAATAGACTTATATGCTTTTAGTATGTATGTTAATAAAAATAATAGATAAAATTAAAAACTTAAAAGGATGTCTTGAGAAATAAATATATGAGATGAGTTACAGGAGAAGCTTCTACTGAAGATGAGGTGGTAGAAAATAAATTTATGTGCTTTGAGCATGTATAATGGAGGACAGAATATACAGAAATAAAAATGAGAAATAAAATTATTGTTAAAGAACAGGGTGGAAAATGGGGAAGCCCTAAAGGTCACAAGGATGGTAGTTCTGCAAAAAAGATATGAAAGAATGAGAGTCACCCAAATAGCACCCAACATGAATGAAAGTGAAAAGAGAATTCATAAAACCGACCCCAAATAGTTGAGATAAGACAATGATGATGTTATTGATGATGAGAGTGTTGCAAAAAACGTGAGAGCATCAATAAATAAATTAAATAGCCAATCAAAATAATGAAGATCAACTAAATGATTAGGCTAGGAATGGTAATGGACTGTGAACAAGTTTGCATAGCATAATTAATTTATGTTCAGGATTCACCAGAACTGACAAAATACTCATTTAGTTGGGATAAATCAAGCAAACTCAAATGACAATTCAAGCCAGAAACCATATACCTACTTTAATTAGGCCTTCAAGAAAGAAAACTCATACAGTAAGGAAGCCCGAGAGTATAAAATTGATGAGTAGTTGATGAGGTTGGTATGGGAGCTTCATAATTAGTTGCTCTTTGAGAGATGGAGAAAGACAGTGGAGAAAACATTTGGCGAAGAATCCTCAAAGAGAGTAGGATAGGAAGATGTAATGGAGAAATATAAATAGAAGTGGCAACCACATGAGGAGACAAATTTAAGAATCAGAACCTCAAGTAGCCCACTGAAATTGGAAGACTTAAATAGCAATTAATTGTCATGGTCCCCCCCATATTTTGGGCTACTCCACTCCAAAACATAATCTGAAACAAACAAATATCCATCATCGCCAGGTGATTGAATTCATTTTCAGCTAATATTGTACCTAAAATTAAAACAGCTAGACAAACTTCAGGAAGTCATGCCGTTTTAACAATATGGAAGGTGACTTCATATCAAAGTGTCAAAAGGAATAGCAAAAAACACTTCATGTTAGCTTGAATAAAATCAAGAAAGTTTCATAAAAGTACCTGTTGCTAACGGTGAACATCTCCTCATTTTGATTCATAGTCAAATGATCAAGAGGGCAGTATATCTCTCCAGTTTCTTGGTCATGAATAACAGCATGGCGATGGCTAAATGTGCCTCTTTCAACATCTTGGCCACTTAATCTGACATGGTTTCCTTCCACGATAAGTGTTGCAAAAGCAAGAGCCTCTCCAACTGCCCAGTCAATGCCCTCTCCAGTTTGAATCATCTGGGCTCTCTGGTCAAAAACTCTCTTGATACCTTTGTGAGGTTTGAAATTTTCTGGGATGGTTGTGATGGCTTCCCCAACTCTCTTGAGAATTTCAGGTTTCACACTGTACAGTAGCAAAAATTAGAAAACTATGAAAAGGAAATACTGAGCCCAGTGCAAATGACAACAAGAAGAAAAAAGACTATACCCAGTATTTCGAACACGTGATATCTGTTCTGGAGATTTAAATCCAGCCCAGTAAGCAGAGAGCCAGTCTCTTTTAATTGGGATATAGTCTTTACTATGATTGAACTCGTCTTCCAAGATGGACTCCACTTTGTTATTAATCTTATTGATATCCTCCTTAGAAAATACCTCCGACTCCACAAGTTTCTTTTCATAAATTTCAAGCGCACTTGGATGGTTCCGAATCACCTACAGGAGAGTATCATAATATCAGTATTTGAGGGAATTGTAGTTAAGGTACATGAGTAACAATTAACATGAAAATATTTGATTTAATCCCATATTAAATAGTTGAAAAATAAATTGGAATTAGAAATATCAAATGGGTAGCCCTCACCAACAAGCTTAAACTTTGAGTTAAAAATAGATTTAAACACTAGTGTATTTAGCCCAGTTTTGATCCCCCATATATTTACTCTCCCTACTCCATAAAGTGTGTCATAAGTGCAAAAAAGATACTCCTGATGGAAGATATTTCCTCGTCCATGCATGAGGCCTAAATTTTCTTTATGTCGGTAATTTCTTACCTTAACATTTTTCTTCTTAAAAATTTTATCATTCGTGTTAAAAGAGTCCTCATTTTAGCTAAATTAGCAACAACTTCATTTTAGCTAAATTAGCAACAACTGGAATTGAAATTGTAAGAAAAAAAAAACAATTATTCGTTGATTTTTCATAGTTCAAATTTATTATTGCTTTATTTGAATTAATAGATCGTTGCATCAACATTTTGGGTTTGGCTTTCATGTATTTACGAGTTTACACTTAAAGAAAGAATTTTTTTTGTACGATTAGTGGTTTTTCATATGTGAATCCTTTTTTTTTTTTTTGTGATCCACATCAATGGCATCATTTAATTGCATCAGGAAACCTAAGACGTCCTGCAATAACTTGATATCAGATAATGAAGTTTTGTAAATATGATAATCAAAATCAGGATTCAAGGTACTGATCATCAAAATGAAGAATTTTGACCACTCAGCAAAATCAATTGGTTAAAATGTTCAATATCATCATCAACATCAATCATTTATCCCACTACATGAGGTCAAATACATGAATTCCTTTTTTTCTCCATAGTGTCCTGTTAAGAGTCAAATTCTCATTTAAATCAAATAAAAAAAATAAATCATTTCTAATATATTTTAATCAGGTCTTTTTTTTTGCCTATCTCTACCTTTCTTAACATAGGCAAAATCTAATACCTCTCCTCTCCGAACCAGGTCATCGGAATGCCAAAATTTTATATGAGCAAACTATCCAAGGCAACTCTTTCTAATCTTGTCTGCCACTGGAGCTACTCCAACCTTTTCACACATATACTCCTTTTTTGTTCTATCTATAAGAGTGAAGCCACTCATCCACCTGGGCATTTGATAGGAAATGGATACAATTTCAGCTTCGTTTGTTTTTTTGGTGCTTTTGTAAAAGACAGTTTTAAAAAATATTAGTTCAGAAAATGGAGTTTTCTCACGAAGAAGCATATATAAAAAGCTTTCTCAAAACTGCAGAAAAATGAAAAAAATGAGTTATTGGGAACGTGATTTGAAGAACCAAACAACAACAAAAAATTCCTCCGTTTCCAAAAACGGAAAAGGCAAAAAACACGCTCAAACAAACAAAGCCTTCCTTGAAATTAGTGAATGACAATAAGAAATTAAGAAGAACACACCAAAACCTCTTATTTTATTACAAGATATATGAAAGAAAATAGTAAGATACAATTGTATCTTCAATTGGAGAGGAAGATCCGACTCTCCCAAATCCCTAGCAGGCGACTAGAGCCCTCACAACCTAAGAAATTCTAATTTCAACAAACTCAAAACATAATTTGAAATCGCCCTATTGTTAGCCTTAAATAGGCTCCCCTAATTTTCTCTCAAATCAATCCCATTTTCTTAAATAATTATCTCTCGTATTTGAATTCAAATTAAATCTTTTTTCCCAAATAATTCCCTCCCAATTGTAATTAAAAATTTCCTAAGCAATTCCTCCATTTTTTTTTTACCTAAACAATTCCTCCATGATCCTTCTTACTTTCCCTAAATAATTCCCTCTTAGATTTTAAATTCAAATTAAATATGTTGCCTTAAATAATTCCCTCCCAATTATAATTAAAAATTTTCCTAAACAATTTCCTTTTGATTAAGAAATTTTTTAAATGATTCCCTCTTGATTAAAAAAATTTTTAATTCTCTCCCAATCAAATTGGCCGGTCCATCAAAACTCCCCTCCCAAAGTACCAACTTATCCTAAAGGTGTAACGAAGGAAATTGCTATTGAAGCACTAGACTAATAGCACTAGACTGAAAAATGGGTTGTCACCAGGTCAAATGATCCCTTCCCTCTAGCATCTACCTGATCAATCTCTCCATCTCATCCTAATGGAGTTGGGGAGAATGGTACGGACGAACACTAATATGTGAGACTTCATCCTTCCAAATGATAGCATGCTCGTGTTCCCGCAAAGGAAGCAACCCCTGAACAATATTTGGTGCTTATATATTATCCCCATCTTCTTTTCCTTCCAAACTCTGCAGCTCCACCAAAAATCTTACTCCTTCACCCTTTCCTCTCCATGGACGTGGTTCCAAAGATAACATCTCTTCTTCCCCCAAAATTTTCACCTACTGATTCTCCCTCGTCATCACTATACTAGGGTTTCACCTATTTCCTTATCTGGTTAACTATGCTCCCACCTCCAATGTTGCCGATTTGGTTTGGCCCTCAAGCAGCAGCTTCTTTATCATCCCCTCAATGATGCCAAATTTCTCATCGATCTTCTTACGGATGGTAGAAAATTGCATTTCAAAATATAAAATATTTTCTACAAAATTAGATTTCAATTGTCTCATCTCCCTTTTCAAATCTTTTTTCCCAAATAATTCCCTCCCAATTGTAATTAAAAATTTCCTAAGCAATTCCTCCATTTTTTTTTTTACCTAAACAATTCCTCCATGATCCTTCTTACTTTCCCTAAATAATTCTCTCTTAGATTTTAAATTCAAATTAAATATGTTGCCTTAAATAATTTCCTCCCAATTATAATTAAAAATTTTCCTAAACAATTCCCTTTTGATTAAGAAATTTTTTAAATAATTCTCTCTTGATTAAAAAAAATTTTAATTCTCTCCCAATCAAATTGGCCGGTCCATCAAAACTTCCCTCCCAAAGTATCAACTTATCCTAAAGGTGTAACGAAGGAAATTGCTATTGAAGCACTAGACTGAAAAATGGGTTGTCACCAGGTCAAATGATCCCTTCCCTCTAGCATCTACCTGATCAATCTCTCCATCTCATCCTAATGGAGTTGGGGAGAATGGTACGGACGAACACTAATATGTGAGACTTCATCCTTCCAAATGATAGCATGCTCGTGTTCCCGCAAAGGAAGCAACCCCTGAACAATATTTGGTGCTTATATATTCTCCTCATCTTCTTTTCCTTCCAAACTCTGCAGCTCCACCAAAAATCTTACTCCTTCACCCTTTCCTCTCCATGGACGTGGTTCCAAAGATGACATCTCTTCTTCCCCCAAAATTTTCAACTATTGATTCTCCCTCGTCATCACTATACTAGCGTTTCACCTATTTCCTTATCTGGTTAACGATGCTCCCACCTCCAATGTTGCCGATTTGGTTTGGCCCTCAAGCAGCAGCTTCTTTATCATCCCCTCAATGATGCCAAATTTCTCATCGATCTTCTTACGAATGTTAGAAAATTGCATTTCAAAACTTAAAATCTTTTCTACAAAATTAGATTTCAATTGTCTCATCTCCCTTTTCAAAACTTATACCTTTATTCTCGCCATAGGTACCCAGATCTAGACTCTGATACCAATTTGATAGGAACTGGATACAATTTTCTCGAAATCAATGAACGGAAATAAGAAATTAAGAAGAACACGCCAAAACCTTTTTTTATTGCAAACTATATGAAAGAAAACAGCAAGATACAGTTGGATGGTAGAAAATTGCATTTCGAAACTTAAAATCTTTTCTACAAAATTAGATTTTAATTGTCTAATCTCCCTTTTCAACACTTATACATTTATTCTCGCCATAGGTACCCAGATCTAGACTCTGATACCAATTTGATAGGAAATGGATACAATTTTCACGAAATCAATGAACGGCAATAAGAAATTAAGAAGTAAACACCAAAACCTTTTTTTATTGCAAAATATATGAAAGAAAACAACAAGATACAGTTGGATCTTCAATTGGATAGGAAGATCCAGCTCTCCTAAATCCCTAGCCAACAGCAATAGCCCTCATAACCTAAGAAATTCTAATTTCAGCAAGCTCAAAACATAATATGAAATCACCCTATTGTTAGTCTTAAATAGACTCCCCTAATTTCCTCTAAAATTAGCCCCCTTTTCCTCTCAAATTAGCCCCCTTTTCCTAAATAATTCCATCTCATATTTAAATTCAAATTAGATTGTTTGTTCTAAATAATTCCCTCCCAATTATAATTAAAATTTTCCAAAATAATTCCCCCTTGATTCCTTCTCCCTTTCTCTAAATAATGCCCTCTTAGATTTTAAATTCAAATTAGATCTCTTGTCTTAAATAATTCCCTCACAATTGAAATTAAAAATTTTCCTAAACAATTCCCTTTTGATAAAGAACCTTTCAAAACAGTTTCCTCTTGATTAGGAAACTTCCTAATTCCCTCCCAATCAAATCGGCCGGTCCATCAACAACCTCATCACTACAACACTTTTTTTTCTTTTAATGGCCAACATTCTGTCATAAGGCATTGCAGGTCTCACAACCATCTTATAGAATTTTCACTTAAGTTTGAGGATTACATTTCTATCACACAATGGGCCCGATGCATTCCTCCACTTCAACCATCCAAGTTGAATTCTACTAATAATATCCTCATATATTTCACCATCAATTTGAACAAGAAACCCGATATATCTAAAATGTGTACTCTTATGAATGACTTAATCGCCTATAGTCATAATCCCCACACTAGATCTATTACTACTAAAATTACACCCCATGTATTCAGGTTCTAAATCAACATAGACGAAAACCTTTAGACTCTAAGGTTGGCCTCCATAATTCAAGTTTACCTTCAACTCCCTCTCAAGTTTTGTCAACAAGAAGAATATCATCAGCACAAAGGGCATACACTAGGGTACATCTTGCAAATGTCTAGTAAGAGCATCCATGATTAAAGCAAAAAAGATATGGGCTTAATAAAGTTGATCCTTGATGTAATCCAACTGAAATAGGGAAATAATTGGTCAAACCACCTTGTGTTTGAACACAAGTAACAGCTCCTGCATAGATATCATTAATAACTTCGATATAAGCATTATTAACACCTTTCTTTTTAAGTACTCTTAAGAGCACATATCTTTGAACTTTATCATATGTTTTTTTCTAAATCAATAAATATCATAAGTAGATCCTCCTTATTCTCTCTATATATTTCTCCGTCAAACCTCTCAATAAATATATAGCTTCCATAGTAGACCTACCTGGCATGAATCCAAATTGATTTTGAGAAACATTAGTATCACGTCGTAATTTATGTTCAATAACTCTCTCCCACTGCTTTAAAGTATGACACATTAACTTAATCCTTTCATAAATCGCACATTCTTGTGCATCACCTTTATTCTTTAAAATAAGAATCAACACGTTCTTTCTCCACTCACCTAGCATATTTTTAGTCTTCAAAATAATATTGAAATGTTAAGTCAAGAAATCCTTTCATCTCCTAAGCATTTCTAACACCTCAATTGGTTGAAATGTTAAAAAAAATAAAATCAAATGTGCAAGATTATGGAGTGAAATTAAAATTTACAAAACCAATCAAATTCATGCACATGAACTCAAAGTATAATCCAACCATTCATTCACTTGAATGTTAGCATGGATATGATACAAGAAAACTATAGTGAAAATAATAAAGATGTGCATAATAAGGTGTTTGATAAAAAGGTTTATAGAAATTATAGATGTCAAAATTTTGCCAGAGAAAAGTTGAAGGGTCTACTTTTGATGGAAAATTTGATATCAAGGCATTTACTGATTGAATAATTTATTTGAATGGCAAACTATATTAGCAGAACATCAATTAAGATTTGTGAAATTAAATTATTTAGACAAGAAAAAATGTATCAGATGAGAATTAAACAAATAAAGAAAAGAGTGAAAGGTTGGAAAGGGACTTGTGAAATTAAATTTTTTTTTAAAAATTATTGTTTTGTCCTATCGGGATCATTCACTTGATGAATTTAATTAATAAGAAGAAGCAACTAAAATTATTAATGGGTATATGAATAAAGTTAAAGAGTTGTTGCATTTTAAGATTGCTGACAATCCTACAACCACGTCCTCTAGGTTTTGTATTAGGTTGTGGCTTGATATAAATAGAGAGAAGAAACCACATCACACTGCATCACT
This sequence comes from Dendrobium catenatum, assembly GCF_001605985.2. Lineage (NCBI taxonomy): Eukaryota > Viridiplantae > Streptophyta > Magnoliopsida > Asparagales > Orchidaceae > Dendrobium > Dendrobium catenatum. The sequence goes on from NW_021318693.1 coordinate 9,727,107, forward strand.
TGAGCATGTTTTTCAACTTCCATTAGATTTTGAGCAAATATTAAAGTTTTATGTTCCTGAAAAGAGCTATTTATACACTAGGAGTACATCATTTCATCAAAGTAGTCAGATTTAGTTTACCACAATTCCAGCAACTACGGGAAGTAACAATATCATTAATAAAATAGTAAAGGAAGCAATTTGTATCTTCATTTGGGCCTAAAATTTTTTTGTAAAGGCATATTTTAAGCAACAAAATTGATCAGTATGACAATAAACATTCTAGTAGAAATTTGTATGTCAATGTGGATATGTATGTTATTAAAACCAAAAAGAATGATGATTTATATGAGTTTGATGAGGAGAATCGGGTAATTAGTAATTGTAAGAATAATTTAATTGAAACTTTTTCAAATATCGTGTGTTCATCATATCCACACCTAAGACAAAGTTTGACCGGACATGAATAAATTTTTAAAAAATGGAAAAAAAAACTTGGAAAGCTTATCATTAATAGTGAAGTTGCATGAATATCATGTCTATTTGTATTATAGACCACAGTGGTCTGAATTTTGGACGACATCCATATCCATATAAGGTAGCTTGGGAAAACAAATTTGGTTTTTATTCCAAATTTGTGTTTAGTTCCTACGCAATTAACTACTTATGAAATTGCTCTCCAAAAGAAATGACGGCTTCAGAAATTAGTTACTACAAACATAAAAAAAACGTTCGTTTGAGACTTTAAAGAAGAATCCATTCATAAAGCTAGTGCATGCGGAACAAAGTTTTCTAGTAAATAATTAACTGTAGATTCATCCACAAAGCAAAGCATGATCTATAAAGGTTCTATGGTGCAATAATTGAGATCCTAGAGAAAGCGGGGCTTGGCATAGATGTTTTACCTGGTACATTTTCGGTTGTGTAAATGAAGGCTCATCACCTTCATTGTGACCATGTCGACGATAGCACACTATATCCACCACCACATCTGAATGGAAAATCTGGCGCCACTCTGATGCAAGCTCACTGACATGGACCACTGCTTCCACATCATCCCCATTGACATGGAAAATGGGAGCATTTAAAGCTTTGGCAACATCTGTACAGTATTGTGAAGATCTCCCAGCTTGAGGATCAGTCGTGAATGCAACTTGATTGTTAACTACAATGTGTATGGTTCCACCAGTGGTGTAATTGGGCAAGCCGCTGAGATGAAGAGTCTCATAAACAACACCTTGCCCAGCAAAGCTCCCATCTCCATGGATTAGCACGCCCATATTCTTTGTCCTGTCAACATCATTGGAATAATACTGCTTTGCTCGTGCTTTACCAACCACAACTGGATCAACCGCCTCCAAATGGCTTGGATTTGCAACCAAAGACAAATGAATATTCCTTCCACCTCTGGTTGGCCTGTCATAAGAAGTACCTAGATGGTACTTCACATCTCCAGTTCCCGTGTATAAGCCATCCTCATCCTTGTGCGTTTTTTTGTCAAACTCACTGAAAATCTGCCGAAGTGGTTTCCTGACAACATTCCCCAGAACATTCAGTCTCCCTCTATGAGGCATTCCAATGACAATACTCTCAACCCCTAAATCTGATGATCTGTCAAACATTTCCTTCATGCCAGGGATCAAAGTCTCTGCACCCTCAAGCCCAAACCTTTTCTGAGCAGGCCACTTCTTAGCAAGAAAATTTTCAAACTGCGAACTCCAAATGAGCCTGTCGAGTATAACCTCGCTACGCTCCTGACTGTAACCCCGAGGCTTGACGGTCTCGATTCTTTCCCTCAACCAGTTGCATTTCTCCCGATCAGGAATGTGCATGTACTCGTAACCAATAGTCCCACAGTAAGCCTGCTCAAGCCTGTTCAAAATTTCACGAAGGGTTTGGATGGGACGATTCTCCGACAGAAAACCAGCCATCCTCCACACCCCGAGGAAGAACTCTCTATCCAAATCCGCCTCGGTGAATCCATAAAGAGCAGGATCGAGGTCTTCAGGTATCTCACGCTGTTCCAGCCCTAACGGATCCAGATTGGCCTTCATGTGACCGTTAACCTGATAAGCCCTGACGAGGAGCAGCAAGCGCATACTTTCCTGGATCGTCTGGCCAGAGATGCCCGGCGATGTGGCGGCCTGGCCGACAAAGTTCCGGAAGAAATTGTCCCATGACTCATCGACGCTGTTCGGATCAGCTTCCCAGGCGCGCTGGAGCTCCTCGAGGTAGACGCTGCTCGTTCCATTGAGGAAACTGTCGGTGAGGCGGGAGAGTGGAACGGGGCGAGGCACCGGCGTGGAACTTCTGCCCCGGAGGGCCGTCGAGTGAAAGGCTCGGAAACTGGGCAGCGGCGGCGCAGCGAGCGTTCTGGTACTGTGGTGAGCAGATCGAGCTAGGTTTCTGCGAAACGCGACTTGCGCCGCAATAGAAGCGGCACGGAACCACGACATCGGGTTGAATTGCGACCACGTCAATAATCAAACCTTCCAATATCTGAACTCGAGGAGATTAAACCCTAGAACTTGAAAAAAAAAAAATTTTTTGCAGGGTGGGATGAAGAACATACCTCATAATTGACGACACACCGAGATCTTTATCACCTCCGTCAGACTGCCTTTCCTTCCTCCGTTCTTCAGTTTTTTTTTTGTCTTTCTGGTCACCCTGTCGGCATTTATCTTCCACAAAAACGAAACGGGCAAGGGAGAAGGTCGCAAGCTGCGTGGCTTTAACAAATGGTTCTAGAAGCCTAAGGGGCTGTTTGGTATCGGATTTACAGCGGGATTTAAGTCCGATTTACGCTAAATCCAGACGCCTCTAAGTTATTATTGAAAGGCAAACGCTAGACGCCTCTAAGTTATTATTGATTAACTTAATTAATATAATTTAAATTATTAATACTTAAGTAAATTAATTAAAAAGTTAATTGTATAATTAGTGCATAAATTAATTATCTAATTTAACTTAATTATATAATTAGTAATTAAATATTAATATAATTAGATTAATTAATATAACTTAATATATGTATTATTAAATCTATAATTAATTATATAAATAATAATTAATGGATAATTTGTACTTAACATATTATTAAATTTATAACATATTATATTTTTTATTTTTTATTATAAATTTATTTTTAAGTTATAATTATCTTTTTCACATTTAAATGCCTAACTACTATAAATCCTGAAATATGTTACCAAACAGTTTCTCCGGATTTAATAGGATTTAACATTCGGCATACTAAACTGTTTTCATGATTTAACACATTTCGGATTTACTAAATCCGGATTTAATTAAAATTGTATGCCTCGATGAGACTAATCTAATGAGCTCAATATTATTTAATTATGAGGCCATTAAGTTACTTGAATGCTAAATGAATAGTTTATTATGAAAGGATTCATAGTTATGTGTTCGATAGAGTATTTTAAAATTTGGACAAAATTTAACAAATGCTACTCTAAAAAACTATAAATAGACTCTTATTCTCAAGATGAGGGAGACTTTAACCTTAATTTGGGGAGAGCATAAGGATTTAAGAAACTCTAAATCATTGCCCAGTCTCATGTTCAATATCGACAATTATTGTTGTTCGACCGTTGTCATCATTTTGTTATGATCTGACTATCATTAATTTATTATTTCCAACCGTATACTACTCGATCAACATTATCCAACTACCTTTACCTATGTGTCATTGTGTGACCACCATTGTCCAACTAATATTTTTGAAAGTTAACGTATAATAGTTAATACGCCACTAAAAATCCACTTAAGCTTGAATCTCAATGTACATTGGAATTAAAAACTTTAGGAATTAATTAAAAACAATTCAAACTTTGATTTAGTAAACTTAAATTTAGAAATGAATTTTTTGATGAGACAAACCCATCAACATTAGGAGTGATTTGATCAATGTCCGAACAAGCCTAGATCAAACATTTGAAAATAATTAAAATTTTGAAAAATTAATTGGAGGACCACCAAATCTCACATATTTATAGCCAAATCAAGTATCTCGAAAAGATAAATTAATTCTACATAGTCAATGATGCTTTGTTTTGATATGATTGAGATATTTAAATGTTAAAAGAATGTATTTTTTTTTTATTAAGGGAATCAATAATGACCATTCAATACATTTTTCAAATTTGGATTATTTCTATAGAGCATGTTAATCTCAAAAATTACAAATAAACCTTCAGTCTTTATATGAAGAGAACCATTTGCTTGAGATTCAAGAGAGCCAAGACTTGGAAGAATTCTAGAGCTCTATCAGACTATCTCCGATCGCCATCATAAGACCAATGTCATCAAACCTCTACATGATAGCCATTTGTAGGAACATTGTTACCCAACCACTATCAAGTATCATCGGAGCATTATCCAATCATTGCTATCGAGCCACCGCTACTCGATCACAATCATTGAAGCATCATCACTATACCACTATCATCGAGCACTAATACCTAACCATCATTATCACTTGACCATTATTTTTAGACAATTGCTATTTGGCCATTGTGCAACACCCCAAAATATAATTTTGAAATAATTATTTATTTTATCTCTTAATTAATTTGACATAACCATTAAGTATCCGTCAATAAAAATAAACCCACCGAAAAGCAACTATTAAGCATATACATAAAAAAATTATATTTATTTTTCAAATAAAAATTTTATAATAGCTAGGATAACACATCAAACAATCTTTTTAAAGTACTTCTTGAGTAGAAATGAATAATAAAATACTAAAATAAAATAAAACAGGAAAACATTCTTCACCCTTTCCTGGACCTCAAATCAATAAAAATCACATAATGAGTTTACAAAGCTCAACGGGTTAACAAAACCTACCATTGCATTCAATGCAAGGCAAAACAATCAATTTTAATCAATAAACTATCAATATAAATAATAAATAATCCATGCAATCAATATCAATCACAAGTAGCAATATATACAATTAATATCAACCAATAGTAGAAGCCAAGATGATCAGTAATATAAGAATATCTCAATAAATAAAAAATATTTATCTATCTATAAGAAAATCGATAAAAACTCTATAAATAAATAATAGGTGATGTACAATGAGACACATTAATTATCTATTAGTTATATCCATGTTGATGTCCTACTATATGCTTCTATCCACTGTTATACATTACATAGTTGTCTGTCAATATGTCATATCAGTATGTTCTATCAATATATTTATCAATATAATGTACTTGCACAACTATAAATGTCTAACGTGTATCTCTCATATAATAGATCATGCTACATCAGTCTCAATACTTCTATCAGTCTTATATATGATGTCATGTAAATGCAAATATGGTTACAATTATGAATATCAAGATAAAGCATCCAACTTTAAAGTGATATTTTCATCATTTCATATGTTATTAATCTGTCATATCAATCCATCATTACCCATCAATCACATTTATCAATTATTTATAATAATATTTTATTTTAACGAGTGAGTTTTAATATATTAATAAACATTTGTCACTCTCTATCTGACGACATAATTAATCAATCATTTACATACTAGCATCCAAGATTACACAATAAACTTTTTAGTTTAAGGAAAGCTAGTCAACTCACTCTCTTGTACATGATTTTATCATTTTAACAACAACTCCATATTAATTATAATGTTCATAACCAACCTTACTTGTTTACATGCAAATATCACATTTATCAAATACAAGTCATATCATTTTATCTTTACAGTTTAATATCATATATGAAATACAATAATCTATAAAATATGAGAAAAGTTATACAATGTTTATTAACTTTATAAAATCATAACTATCAATTTACTTGTTGAAATTTAATATTATTACTATAAAAATGCTCAGAAAGCTTATATTTATTACATTCGAGAAATTACACGGTAAAAGTTTGATGAATAAAAAGATAATGTATTTTTATCAAATCTAGGAGGAATAAAATATGAGAAATAAAAATCATCGAAAACATGTTTAAGATTTGGGTTACCTATCATGATTATAAGAAATCTCAAAATAGAACCGACGGAGGAAAATGCTTTGTACAACCTTCAATATCCTCCTCTCTCCCCTCTCCTTTCTTTTCTTCCCTAACAAGTCAGCAAAAAATAAGGGTGGAGAGGCTTAGCCACTTAGGTGAGTGATTAAGCAATTGGAATGTAATAAATTATTTTAAAAAATTAATTTGCTAGCCCAGTCAGAACAAACCCCACAACACCACCCATTAGAAAGCATATCTCTGCAACGCCCAACATCAATAATGTAGCGTTAGTTTATTTTTCAAAATTTTCCTTGAGCGCTCAACGCTACGACGTTGTCCCCACAATGACGTAGTGCTCTGTCGACCAAGTTTCAAGAATTAGGAAAAAAAATTAATTCAAAGTTTTTACACATTGTCATCACTTCGTCATTATAAGACCATTTTCATTTGACTGTCACAACACAACCTTCATTGTTGGACCACCACAATCAAAGAATCATGGCTGGATCACTATCACCAACCTCCATTGTTGATCCATCAATGTCTAACCACCGTCATCATCGGCTCATTGCCACATGAACCCTATTGTTTGATCAATGCTGCTCAACCTCCACCATCAGATGATCGCTACCACCTGGCCTTTATCATCAGACCATTGTTGTTGAACTATGTTTTTGGACCGCCACAATCGTGCGAACACCTTTCATACCTTATTACATTAGCAATAGAAAGTAATGTTGGTTGGTTTTCATCTCAAATTTCAATGTTTCACCTAATTTTTTGTCATAATCTTATAAGTCTATGCAAAACTTGTTAGACAATTTTATAATGAATCATATGCATAGACTCCCTCTAAGACTCCCTCTTCTACCTCACGACCTTTGTATGCACGCAGAAAAAAGACCCCCTCCATTTCAGCTGGCAATTTCAATTGCATTGTAAGCAATAAGAAAATACTATGGAGAAAACATGGTTGCAGCTTAAAGGAAAATTTGCCATCTCGAGACTGATGTGGGAAAGAAAGATATATGGGATTAAAGAGGTACCTATTCAAAAATCCCATCTATATATGTCAAAGATGTCTTCATCGTCTGACAATTTGACACCGCGCGCCAGTGTCGGTTCGCCTCCAACACTCTATGCGAGGTTCACCTCCGGCACCCCACTGTCCCACGCGAAAGAGAAAGAAGCTTGTGGTTAAGCCATGAGCAAAAGGTGGGATTTGAAGTAAAGATAGAGTGAAATAGAAACTATGTATTATATAAATTAATATATTAAAAGGATTTAAAAATAATTAATATTATATTTTAATTAAAGGAGTAACTTGACAAGCTTGCGAGCTGAATCACACTGAGCACGAGCTCGAACTTGTGGCTCAATAAACTCGACTCGTAAGCTTGTTAATGAGTCAAGTTCACTTACGACTAGTTAAAATGTTTCAAAAGGACGGATTCCTCAATATCCAGGTATAAGAACTAAAAGAGCATCAACTTATTGTTGATTTAGTATATATGCCTCGGGAATAAATGAATCTAACAAGAAATTGTATTGTGTAGATATGAAAATTTGATAAGACTCGAGGCAAATTACTAAGAATGAATTTTATTTGATGCAAGTATTTAAACTTGAGGAGCGAAGTGTTTGATGAGAAAGTATTAAGATACTTGAGAATTTATCGAGAAGGGATCTAAGTAGATTGATGGATCCCGAGCACTTCAATACTTTTGTAAAACGCTATAAAATTCTTAATTATCTGTGTAATCCTAGTAGTGGGTGGCTATTGATTTGAAGAGAGGTTTTTGACTTTTAGTTTTCACTTGGATTAGGTTGCTAAGAGAGTTACCAAGTGTACAATATGATAGGGTTGTCACGTGATTTTTTACATATTGTAGATTAGTTTGTAGGAGTTCTCGACCAAGACCTCAGAGTATGCCAGTTATGAATAAGCATTTTGCGGGACATCCTATATTGATGGAGAGAGAACTTACAAATGCCATTAACATTGAAACTATAAGAGAAATTTAAATCTTCTCCTTTTACTCTTTTTTTTTTTTAAGCTCTTTTCATTTTCATCTTCACACTATTTCTCTGTTAATGAGATATGAATGGATTGGATTCTAGCCAATGCATATCATGATAGTTCAACAAATTGATTAGATTTTGGGAGAATGTTGTCTTCTTAACCTTTCTACAATGGATTTCGACATTGCAACTTAGACCATCTCCAACCGAAAATCTCATTTTTCACTCCAAAATGCAGTGAAATCAAAAAATGCCGTGTTTCATCTCCAATCCAACGTCATTTTGCCGCTAAAACCGTCGCTTTTCTTTCTCGCCTTTCTTCCGAACCTGTTCGGTAGAGATAAAAAAAATGGCGAAGATGAACAGTGCCACGCCAATATTGGCGTCGCACTGTTCATCCGCGATCAAAAATGGCGATCGGTTGGAGCAAAGCAAGAACGACAAACAAGTGTTTGCCGTTCAGTTGGAGATGCCCTTACGAATCTCTTTGCAATAAATTGCTTATGTGTTAGGCCATTGGGATTGTTTGATATTGCAAATTTGTCTTGCTAATTATTGTGATTTGATTTTTCAATGTTCATGTTCTAGAAAAGATTGTTCAAGGCCGGCCAAGTCTTAGATAGTTTTCGACTTAAGTTTTGAGTGAATGCCATTATTCGAGGACTAAGCTTTGGTTGTTGCTATGAAGTTCGTTAGCTGTGGAAATGAAATCAATCTTATAGGTCATTGAAACACTATTGTAACAAATATTCCAAAGTAAAAGTCACCTTCTTATGAATCATGAAAATAATACATGTCACAAGATTAAAGATTTCAAACAAATTTGTTGAAGAACTAAAAGAGCATCAACTTATTGTTGATTTAGTATATATGCCTTAGGAATAAATGAATCTAACAAGAAATTGTATTGTGTAGAGATGAAAATTTGATAAGACTCGAGGCAAATTACTAAGAATGAATTTTATTTGATGCAAGTATTTAAACTTGAGGAGGGAAGTGTTTGATGAGAAAGTATTAAGATAATTGAGAATTTATCGAGAAGGGCTCTAAGTAGATTGATGGATCCCGAGCACTTCAATGCTTTTGTGAAACGCTATAAAATTCTTAATTATCTGTGTAAATTAAAAAAATTTTGAACTAGAAATTTTTGTACTAAAAAGCTACTTTAGAAAATAGTAAAAAAACTGCCCCAAATGAAACCTTAGTTTCATAAATCCAACATATTCCGCCAGCTATAAGAACTTTAGTTTATTAGCTTGTTGATATATGTTGAGGATGATGTGATTAGTCACCCATACTTGAGCTTGGGCCTGATTGTGATGAGGTTTTCAAAGTTGAGCTTAATTTTGTTGGAGATTGGGTTAGGGTTAATGATCGAGCAAGGACTTAAGATCATTTCAGCACCTTATATTGCAATTTTTTCATGCTCATTTGTTAATCTTCTTCCATTATTCCTAAAGCTAGAAATGCATGGTGGTAGGAAACCCTATGTCTATGGAGCATCCGATCATGATTGTTGTACATTCTCTAACATCAACATATAGAACCTTTCTATATCGTTGTTGGCTATATTATAAGTTGATTTTATTTTATTTTGTTAATGTTAGCAACAAGACATCTCATTTTTAATATTTTTTTATAAGCATGTTTATAATTAATAAAAAATGCACTTAATATTATTTTTTGATGCAATTTTTTTGTCATTTTACAATTATTTTAATATTAATCAATTTTGCATTATACATTTTTGTAATATTTGAGCATGCTTTTGACTTGTAAATTTTTTGTTTTATTAGACATCAATCAATCATGCTAGAAAAACAAAGCATTATGGTGCAAAATGTTGGCCATTAAAAGAGAATCATAATATTAAGTTAAGTGTTGCAGAAATGAGGATGCTCAGGTGGATGATTGACTTTCCTCTTAAATATTGGATATTAAACGAGCATATACGTGAAGATGTTGAAGTAGCTCCAGTGGAAGATAAGATTAGAGAGAGTCGTCTTAGATGGTTTGGTCACAGAAAACAACAACCTTTCGATGGCCCAATTAGGAAAAATATTGGCCATTAAAAGAGAATCATAATATTAAGTTAAGTGTTGCAGAAATGAGGATGCTCAGGTGGATGATTGACTTTCCTCTTAAATATTGGATATTAAACGAGCATATACGTGAAGATGTTGAAGTAGCTCCAATGAAAGATAAGATTAGAGAGAGTCGTCTTAGATGGTTTGGTCATAGAAAAAAACAACCTTTCGATGGCCCAATTAGGAAAGTAGACATAAAAAATAATAAAAAAAAAAGACTTGGTTAGAAAATATTAAGAATTATTTTTTTATTAAATTTAAATGAGAATTTGACTATTAACATGACATAATAGAGAAAAAATATTCATGTAACCGACCCCACGTAGTACAATAAATGCTTGATGATGTTGTTGTTGTTGTACACATCAATCAATCATAGTATTGGATCATATCCCTTCTCATGATTAACACAAATAGTATGAAGATCCTTTCTTATATTTTTTCAATATCGGTCTTAATCACAAAATTCACTTTTATAGTAGAGAACAAAATTAAATTGATTTTTCAAAATTGGCATAATTTTTTTCTCTGATAACTTCATTTTATGATTCATAAATTTAATTTCTACAAAGCAAATACAATCTTGAAGGTTTTTTTTTTTTCTTATTGTATATTTGTACCAAAAATTTTCTCCTTTAGTCTTCCCACTTCTTTTTAGATTTTAAAATTTAATTTAATATTTTTTCAACTGAACGATCATATTATTTCCCATAACTTTCCAAATTTCAATTGATATATCATTTTGATCCAAAACTTTAGCTTGATGATTCTTCTTTAGAGTAAACTCAACTATACTTTTTTAAATAAATTTATAAAATGCTTGATTATTTTCAAGCTATTTTCTCATATTTTTTATCTCTTCATCTTTAACTTTTTATCTTTTTATCTTTGCTTTTGACATATGTAACTTGATCAATGCCTTTAGGTTTCTCTTGCCTTAATTATTCTATATGTCTCCTTCCTTTTTTTAATACCAAATCTATCATATAATTTATTAAAATTATAGTTTTTTGTTTGCTCACTATACTCTTATTAATTTATTATATAAACCTAATATATTCCCTAATGCCCTTGAATTGTCTTCTTTCCATCCAATTTTGAATTAGTTATGCTATGCAATTCGTGTAGATCAATTTTCTTATATTTTCATCCGAAATTCTAAAATTTCACATACAAAATTTAATCTGTTTGAAGCAACAATATTTTATTAAGGCTTCATTTTTTATGACTTCTTAATGCTTCTAAAAGTAGCTTTTTAGTACAAAAATTAAAATTTTTGCACTAGAGAGTTGCTTTTAGAAGCAGTAAAAAAGTAGTCACAAACGAAGCCTAAGTGTTGATGTATTATTATAAGTGAAGTTTATGCTTCATTTGAGACAGCTTTCTTATTGATTTTCAAAGCAGTTTTTTAGTAAAAAAAAAATCAATACTAAAAATTTGCTTTAAAAAATATTAAGAAAATTCTCTCAAATGAAGTCATAGCTAACATTTGCCTATTTTTCATCATATTTGAGCTAAATTATGACACATTACTAATTAAGATCAACATCCTAATAAATTATTATTCATTTTATGTTCAATTAAGACTTTGTTTGGGACAACTTTGTTACTGTTTCTTAAAGCAACTTTTTAATACAAATTTTTTATTTTTGTACTAAAAAATTGCTTTAAGAAGCAATAAGAAAGTCGTCTCATTATAGTACAAAATTTTAATTTTTGTACTATAAAATTATTTTAAGAAGTAACAAGAAAGCGGTCCTAAACAAAGTCTAAATTAAATCATAATATATCACTTAACGAAAGGCATTTTAACACTAATAAACCCTAAACAATGCATTCTGCTTCCATCATGCACTTGAAGCAAGACAATGATGTTATTTGTTATCCTCTGATCTTTTTCTTTAACAAGTATTCATTTCTCATTACCATTTTTTTAATTATTAAAGCTCAACGAACAACTGTAAGATTACGTACTTGCATGGCCAATATTAGCTGGATGGGCTAATAATTTAGGGCTTTTTGCTGACTTGGTCCTTCAAATTTGTCCACTCTAGGGCTTCGTTTGAGACGGCTTCTTACCACTCCTTAGAGCAGCTTTCTAGTATAAAAATAAAAATTTTGTATTAAAAAATTGCTCTAAGAACCGGTAAGAAAGCTGTCCCAAACAAAACCTAAAATTTTGTTTCGGACACCTTTCTTATTAGTTTCTATAACAATTTTTTAATACAAAAAATTAAAAAAAAATTATTGTACTAATTTTTTTTAAGTAGTAAAAAGTTATCTCAAACGAAGCATAAGTTAAATACATACAAGAGAACAAAATAATCTCTTGTTGTTTTTAATAAAAGAAAAAATAATAATAAACAAATTTTTTTATTTTTTGTAAATAATAAAAAAATTAAATCAGATTAATAAACAAACAAACTATTATTAGCCAATAATATAATAATTAGTTAGGGGTTTCAAATAAATCATCTCAAAGTAATTGTTAAGTAGATTAAATAGAAGTCAACTTAAGATTCCCAAATTTCTTAAGCTTGAAAGAGTTAGACAACCTTCCAAATGGAATTTCATGGAGATTAGCTGATTAGACCTGCAAAATATTCAATTTTATTTTAATATTAGATTTTTGTTGACTTATGAAATTTAAATTTAAAGAAATTTTCCTTGGATATCATTTAAAATTTTCTTATTTGCATATATGGCATTTTAAAAAATATAAATTATGTAAGTATTACACATGGCATGATCAAGAATTTATATTAAAAATAATAATAATGTTATTGTAAATAGTAGATGAGTGTTAGTTTTATAAATAAATATTCAAGAAATATGAACCCTTCCAAATTAAAAAATTATTAATTTTATTTTGAGATTAAAATAATATAACTTATTGGTAAATATTTTTTAGGGTAAAACATAAGGGCAGGGTACCTATGGGTGTGTTTGAGATATCTTTTTTATGAATTTGTTTTTTAGATTAATGTAATTACAGTCATATTTGACTAATATTTTTTCATTGCTTTTAAAAAATTTATATAAAAAAATTTATTTTTTACAATTGATATGTTACCAAAAACAGCCTTGATCCAACATGAATCTTGATGCATATATTAGTTGGCATGTTTCAAAATTAAATTTGGGACCATCCAAAGTCCAATTTCAACAAATTTATAGTTGAATTGAATGTCTCAAAGAGATGAATCCAACGACACTGAAATTGGGCTAATCCGAGCCCAAATAGGCCCAAACCGGAGGGTTGAAGCCTATTTGGAAGGTTCAAAGCACAAATTGGATGAGCAACTTATATCGAAATATAGCATGCTTATAGTTGAATCAAGTGACTCGACAAGACGAATCCAACGAGCCTAAGAATGCTCAATTCTGACATCATTTGGATATATAAATGCTTAACAAATAATCTATGATCCAGAAGATCAATATGGGCAGTTTGATAGAGCATTACAAATTTGTCCCAATCTTCTCCATATTTAGAGGGTATCCCACTTTCAAAAATCTATAAATAGAACCCTCTTTCGTACATGAAGAGGGACTTATAATTAACCTTTTGGCAGGAGATTGGAGAGAGCTCTCAGGCATCATGGATTTAGAGCTCCACCCAAGCACCACCGCACGCAAACTTCCGTCGGTCGACCGAACCACCGTCAAACCTCCGCCTGGACACCAATCATCTACTGTCACCAAACTTCCACCCAGTCTTCAACTGCAGCTAGACTTCCCCTCGACCAACATCAAACCACCGCATGGTCGCCAACCGCCGTCGGACCACAGCCAGGTGTTCAACCGTCGTGGGACTTACGCCCCATTTCCAACTGTCGTAGGACCACCGCTCGTCCGCTGATCACCGTCGGTGCCTATTACCAATGTCAGACAGCCGCCTAGCCGCTAACTGACATCGGGCCACCAGCCGTCATATGACCTGTGCCCGACCACCAATTGTTGTCGGAACATCGCTCATCTGTCGGTCCCTCCGACCATCATTGACTGCTGACTACAATCCCTTTTATCTCTGTTGCATTCCAACTACGATCCCTCCGACCTCCTTTTTCTGTCGACTACGGTCTCTCTGACCACCGTCATCTGACTACGGTCCTACCGACCAAATGAACATGTCAACACTCTCTTGAGAACAACTCTCATGTCATCAGATTCTTCCAACTCCAACCATCTAATGTGCTCTATGTGATGTGTATTTGCTAAATCGAGTCAAGGCCTTCCCCAAATACTAGCGAATTCTTTTCATCTAGGACAAGGCCCTGTGATTTTTCCCCCTTTTCAGGGGTTTCCACATAAAAATTATAATGTCTCTTATAGATGATGCGCTCATCTCTCTTATTTATCTGGGTATTGAAACTTCGTTCAAAACTAAAATGTTAAACTCTTAATATCTCTACTGCCACGAATGTTTCTGGACGCAACAACAATAACTTTAAAAAAATTATTTTCCCCACAATAATTTTACAAACACTTATACAAAAAGCTATAATCGTCCTAAACAAACCCTAAGTAAAGAGTCTGGACAATGTTTGAGAATTTTTTTAATATAAAAAATACGATTATTTTTACCGTTCTTAAAACAAAATATTTTGCTTTTTAAAAAGAAAAACATAAATAAATAAATAAATATAATTTATCATTTTACCAATAAATTTTTAGAAAGAAAAACCAGGAGATGAGACAGCTAATTCAAGGTTACAGTAAAAATGTGTCCGTCTCTCTGTTTTTTATTTTTTAGTTTTCCATTTATCACATTATGGCATTTGTTGAGTCACTGCTAATAGCAATAGGATCATATTAAGCTGGCCCCTAAGGTGTAAAAAAGAAATATTAATTTATCTTTCGATTAATAATTTTTTATTATTCTAATATAGCATATTCAAATGACCCTTTAACTTTTTTTTTTAATAAATTAAATTTTTGTTTTAAATAACCTCAGTAACTTTTTACATATTAGTTCTATCCTTTCACATTCTTAGTTTTCATTATTTGCACGTTGAACCTTCTTTTTAATGGAGTAATCTACAGCCTGTTTTACATATTTTAGCATTTAATGAGCTTTATCAAATTTATAATGTTGTTAAATTAGGGATGTGCAAAAATACAAAAAAATCTATCCGAAATCAAATTGAGTCCATCAATTTTGGATGATTTTTAGACTTTTTTTTTATCAAATTTGTTGCAAAATAATTTGTCAGTTTTGAGTTTTATTAGTTGGGTGGTATAAGGCAAGATGTTTATGAAAATTGTAAGAAAGAAATTCAATGAAAGTTTTGAATGATCAAAATGTATCATATGATAATTTTACCATAAGCATTTTGTTAAGGAACATATCATTATTAGGATTAGTCCCTACTAATAAATCTAGCTTTCACAATAGTTTTTTTGACCTACTGCAGCAGTTAAAACACCTACTAAATTCGTTGTAGTGGTTTAGAAAGCGTTGCAAATTTGTTGTATTTGCAAGCGCTGTAAACAACTTTCCCAATGCTTTTTGAACCATTGTGTTACGCCCAATTTTTAGCAGCTGTTAAAACCGCTGCAATTCTATAATATATTAGCGATTAAAACCACCGCAAAAGAATAGAACATATGAAGGAAAAAATATAATGTAAAAAAAAATCGAATTTTGTGATCAAATTTAAAAAATCAATAAGATACTATAAACAACACTTTTTTTTTTCATTTTTAACATGGTTAAAGGATGTTAATAGATAATCATACTAGAGCAAAACAAATTGATCAGGCACCAAGCCAACACTACAATTAATAAATCTAACCTCCATAGCAGCAACTCAGGCTTCGTTTGGGACGGCTTTTTTATTGCTTTCTAAAACGGAGTTTTAGTAAAAAATAAAAAAATAGTACTAAAACTCCGTTTTAAAAAGCAATAAAAAAGTCGTCCCAAATGAAGCCTCAGTCACTATACTTAGTAGAAAAATCATATAACTTTCCAAAAATTGATAAACATACAAATTAGAAGAAGAATCACATTAGGAAAAATTGAATTGAAAGTTTGCATTTGACTTCTATAAGAAAATTTGAAATTGAAAATTACATTTAACTTCTGTAAGAAAAATTGGAATTGAAACATTGCAAGAATGGAATTCCATAATGTATTTGGTCTACAAAGTAAATAAAGTCATTATCCTAAAAAAAGCTGAGGATCAAATGTGAGTTCAAATTTGATTTCACTTTTGATCCTCACTCCCTAAAAGCAAAGAGCATAAAATTCACCACATGTACTTAAGAACTCAAACTTTCTCAATAAGCTTTTAAAGCATGAATGGAGCAAGAAGAACATGAAATGAGAAATAAAAAAAACTACACTAGTAAGTGTTAAGCACATGGGTTAATGATCACCTTCTCTGTTGTGAGCTGAATATTTCGGTTCCACTAATTCCAGCAGACGTCTTCTAGAAACCTCTTCTAACGGAATGCTAGCTCATATTCCTTCTATATATAATTCCCCTGTAGTTGTGCGCTATACACAGAGAATGAATAGAGCAAAGTATTACTCTGATGTTGTTTCTTTCGTTTTCCTTCTGTATGTGTTCTTCTCTATTTGCAGATACAGCTTGGAATCTCAAGATTCTCATGGTATCAGAGCTTTGATGCTTCACAGCTAAACTACTCAGACAATGTCCGAGAATCAAAGCTTGAGTTCTTAGACAACAACTTCCTCTCTGTCAACTTCCATGGCAGAATTCACCATTCCATCCCCTCTCAAGTTTTTGGTCTCCAACATCAAGCAGATAGTCACCATTCAACTGAACAGCAAGAACCATCTGGAGGCTGCAAACTCTCAAGTTATTCTTTGCTAACAGATTCGAGGGATATCTCACCGGATCCCAGGCTTCTCCTGCCGACTAGTCCTCCGCAGACTTTTGCTTATGGAAATTAGTGGATCAGAACTGGTCTCGGCACTCTTCTCTACCATTTCTCCCACAATCTTACCCTACATACTGAACCTAACTACGACATAGGAGATTTGGAAGACGTTAGAAGGACATCTTCAACCCACTAATCGTTCCAGAGTGATACAACTTAAGAATGAGCTGCACAATGTAAATATGGGAGACAGTTCTATGCAGCAGTATCTAGCACAGGTAAAGAGCATTGTGGACAACATAGCTGCAGTTAGATCGAAGGTCGAAACCAAAGATATCATTCACTATATCTTGAATGGCCTCCCGGCAGTCTACAACTCCTTCAAAACCTCGATTCGCACCTGCCAAAATCACATCAGTCTAGATTGTGAGTTTTCCCTTTGTTTGTTCATGTGAGAACTGAGAGAGAAATGTGGCAAGGAGAGAGTGAGGGAGAAGAGAGATTTTTAGTATTTCTTCCTATTTTCATAGTGGATTTCTTGCAGTGGTGTGGCTCCATAAATTTTTTTTTGAGTTTCAAGCTTTTTAAAGTTAAATATTGGAATTCTTTCTTTTAGCTATATTTAATCTTTCATGCTTGAGTTCACTATGTGTTTTACTTCCCCCAACAATATAAACTACAACTTTGATAAGAAAAATTACAATCACATACAATAGTTATAACATTTCATATTGTAAAGTTTCTAAATCTAATATCTCGAGTGTTCAACCACTTAATGCTGATGAAGTCAATCACTTCCCATTAAACTTTCTTTATAAAAGTACAATAATGATTGATACGCCGTTAAAAAATTATTTTGATCGGGCACAAATCTCGATGCAAAGTCAAGTTGGAAACTTCCAAAATTAAAATTGGGACCATCCTAACTCTGATTTCAGCAAACTTATAGTCAAAATGAGCGTCTCGAGAATACGAACCCAAAGACACCAAATTCAACCTTATCCGAGCCCAAACGGGTTCAAATCAAGGGTTAGAAGCAATATTGAAAGGTTCGAACCACAATTTAGATTGCCAAATGGTTTCCAAACGCAACGAGCTTATAGTCGAATCGAACGACTTGACGAGACGAATCTAAGGAGCCCAAGATCACTGAATTCTGACGCCAATAAAACGTTCAAATGTCCATCAAACAGTTCATGATCAAGGGATTCAATATCGGTCATTCATCTGACCACTCCCCCTTTACCCTTGATCTTTCACCTATTTACGAACCATGCCATTCCATAAATCTATAAATAGACCCCTCATTTCTCTTGA
Source organism: Dendrobium catenatum (assembly GCF_001605985.2). Taxonomy (NCBI): domain Eukaryota; kingdom Viridiplantae; phylum Streptophyta; class Magnoliopsida; order Asparagales; family Orchidaceae; genus Dendrobium; species Dendrobium catenatum. Next base: position 9,745,382 of record NW_021318693.1, read on the forward strand.
AAGGGGATCCAAGTAAGAAGAGAAGAAAATAAGAGAAGGAAGAAGCTCCTCCTTGACCACCGCCAGAGTTTCGTCGGACCACCGCCGGAGTTTCGCCGGACCACCGCTTGAGTTTCATCAAAACATGGCCGGAGATTCACCAGACCACCGCCGAAGTTTCGTCGGACCATGGCCAGAGATTCGCCGGACCACCACCTGAGGCCCTCACCTTAGTCGGACCACCACTTGAGGCCCTCACCTTCACCAAACCACCACATTAGGTCCTCACCTTAGCCGGACCACCACTTAAGGCCCTCACCTTCGCCGGACCACCACCTGAGGCCCTCATCTTCGCCGGACCACCACCTGAGGCCCTCGCCTTCGTCGGACCACCACCTGAGGCCCTCACTTTTGCCGAACCACCACTTGAGGCCATCACCTTTGCCGGACCACCACCTGAGACATTTGCCTTCACCGGACCACCACTTGAGGTAAGAAGTTCTGCCGGATCCCCACCTAACACCCGGACTTCTATCGTACAGTCGTTACTTGTAATTTGATCGCCCTTGGAGGCGAGTCAGCCCATTGTAACCAACTCAAGTTCTAATGAAATCATTTTCAACTAGGTCAGACCACGTGGTTTTCCCCTTTTTTCAGGGCTTTCAACATAAAAAATCTTGTGTTCTCTGTGTGCGAGCTAGATATCTGTGCAATGCTAAGACGTAGTATTCTAACTCTATCGCCGCGTATATTCTAGCCCACAACAATTATGATCTTTATCTATATCACTATAAAATTCCCAAACTTGATTTCATGTCTTGAAAGTGATAGAATCTTAAATTTATACATGCTTCTTTATTAAAGCTAAAATTTATTTAGTCCTTCCAAACTGATCAAAAGCATCAAACTATCTAACAATTTTGTATGTCACACCCAATTTTATATGCGATTTAAGCAGTGTAATGCCTTTTTTACATGTACAATTTTAGTAGACATTTGCATATATACTAAATTAATCATATCCATATAAGATAATGAGTACAAAACAAAAGGATATGATTTGAATCAAGTTCAAACTAAAATTCAAATCACATTCGAATCATAATTCAAACAAGACCAAACAATATTTGAATGTGGTTTATATGTAGTTTAAATGTGATTGAAACATGATTATAATAATTAATAATTAGCTTAGTTTATTTTATGATTTAAGTTTTAATGTGTGAAGAGTATTTGAATAATATTTGGAAGTTATATTCTTAGTTGTTAAGAGTTCTCCTTTAAAGGAAAAAAAATTACGTGCAGTGTTTGGACATGTCTGAAGTTGAATCAGACGTGCCACATCACCCAACGTACAATGCATTGGATGACGTGGACGTCCGGATTAGTCTCCGTGCGTGTTCGAACACCACACATAATAATATTCTCTCCCTTTAAAGAGTGCATGGCTTATGTTTTTTGTTTTATCTCATCACGATTAACTCAAAATTGCTCACATCTTCAAGCATTTTTAAATTAAATCTAGCGTTTACTGCTTAACATAATTTAATCACTGAAAGAGACTAACGATTTTTTTTTCTTTGTTACCTCCAGGTGTTTAAGTTAAAAGTTAAAACCGTCACCCCAATCAGCTCTATCGCTATTCTCACCTTTCTCATTGCATTCCTTCCTCTTCCATCTCTTCATTAGACGACTATGCTTCGTTTCTTCGAGCCGGAAGCAAATACCAGGTGGCTGGCTTCCACTCCTCCGCCGCCGCAGCTCAACTCCAACGCTGCCGTGCCGCCGGAGTCACCGACGGTGGCCTTACGCCGGTCTTCTTCTCTTCTCGCGAAGGTCAATCTTATGAAGAACCGCTGGCTTCCTTCATCTCTCCCAATGGTAGCCGACGTTAACGTTTCTCCCTCCCCGAGTCCCGACCCTTCCTCGGCGGCCGCCAACTCGTGAGTTTTTTCAAGGGGAAAATTTCGCTAAATAAAAATTTATTATAATACTGTTTTTAATGTTTTATAAACAAATATTTACAAGGTTCTTTACTAATTTTCTGCTTTATCAGAAATGCCTTTGGCGTTTGCTGCGGCGGCGGCGGCGGAGGCGGCCGTGGTGACAATGGGATATTTTGGCATGAGGCCGGCGGCGTTTTGCGCCGCCAAGCTTCGGATCCATTTCCTGAAATATTTCAAGGTTTATTAAATTCTACAACTCTTTCTCCTTCTTATTTTTTAACTTCTTAATTAGATTTCATTCGATATAGCTATGTTAATAATAATATTAGCTTTTATTATAATCTATCTAATGAAATTATCGTACTCTCACACAAAATTACGAGCAAACACTTAGACGATCAATATTAAAAAAAGTTTAAATTTTACATGAAGATTTGCTAAGCACATATTTCTAAAGACACCATTTTGAAATATTTTTTGGAAAGCTATAATTATAGTTTGCAATTTTATGCAAATAAAAGAGCGATAACAGAAAAAAAAAAAGGAAAAAAAGCTGAAACAACAGAGCCTTAGTCACCTTTGTTGATTACTAATTAGTTGATAATGATTAATTTCATAGGAGGAAGATCAAGCTCATCAATGGCTGCGGATACCAGAAGAAGATCAAACCATCTTGTTAGTCTTACTGAAAAAAAAAAAGGATTTTTGAGCTAAATAATTATAATTTTATGATGATTAATTAAGGAAAGGTGATGGTTTTATATGAAGGACATGCTGGATTGGAGGAAGAGAGGAAGTATGGTTCATGAAGAGGAGAACAAGAAAATTGCAGAACACAAAAGGCAGAAAACCAGTGCTGATGAGAAGCTCTATCTTCTGCCTTCCTTCGGACGTCCTTCTTCTCCAATGATGAGAGCTTCGATCAACCAGTCAATAAAAGTAATTAAGGAAACTATTTCTCAAATTATACATCTTTAATTAGCTGTTACTTATTTTTTTGAGAAAACCTTCTGAATTCAGGAACCAGTGAAGAACCAGAAGCTAGGGGATAAGATCACTGCTCTTCAACAGCTGGTTTCTCCTTTTGGCAAAGTATGAATGTTCATATATATGTAGACTTTTTATTGTGTGCGGACTCCGGACAAAGAGAACCCTCCGCTTTTCTCTCTGTCTATAGTAGAAACCCAATTAAAGCGCGGCTTCAATAGTAACTGTGCTTTGACTGTATTTTTATTGTAGATAGAGAGAAAATCGAACGGTTCTCTCCGATCTGCACACAATAATCTCTCTATATAAGTAGATATATAAACTTGATTTTCATATTAAGAAATTATTTTTATTGTGATAATTGCAGACAGATACTGCATCAGTGCTTCAGGAGGCTACAGTTCACATCAAAGCACTGCACGAACAGATAAATGCATGTTTATTTCTTTGATGATCTTTTTTCTTCTTTTGATTAGCTTAAACAAGCGATAATTAACTAAAATTTATGCCATAATTAATTCAGTTTCAGCTGTTGAGCAGACTTCATTTTGAAACAAACTCTTCAAGAGGTATTCAGGTAATTAATATATATATTAGATTAAAATGCATAATTTTTTTAAAGAAAAAATGGCTTTGTTTTTATCGTTTCATTCATCTATGTGATTAAGATTTCGTTTGGAATAGTTTTTTTATTGCTTTTTAAAGCAGCTTTTTAGTATAAAATTTTTTGAATCAAAAATTTTTATACTAGAAAGCGATAAAAAAGCCGTCCAAGCCTTCTTTTGGGACAGCTTTTTTACTAATTCTTAAAACAACTTTTTAGTACAAATATTTTAATTTTTGTACTAAAAGACTGTTTTATGAAGCATTAAGAAAGTCGTCCCAAACGAAACCTAAATTATAATTCTTAAATATCATATAACTTTTTGGGTGTCATTAGCTTTGTCTTTAATTAGAATTTGATTGAAATAGATATGAACTAATTTATTATAAACAAGCTAGATTGTCACATCATTCATTATATATATGAGAGGTCTGACAATTAGAAATTCTTCATATATTTAATCCACCAACAAATGGAACTTGTCATTAATTTTTGCAACAAAATTATGAAAACGAATTAAATTAAATTTTAAATAACGTTGAATATTATTTATAATTAAATTAATGCTGAATTCATTTTTTAAAATACATTTCATTCTTTTTGTTAGAACATCTGATATTTTTTTAAGAATAAATTTAAAGATTTTAAATGTGCTTTAAGATAAGTGCAATATAAATTATTTATTAGTTCAAAGATTTAAAAACTCTTAAATTTTTTCTCTGCTTCACATGTTTTGTATGTTTGTTAGGTAGTGTGAAGTAAAATGGAGAAATATTTTATTTGATAAACAAATTATTAAATTTATATTTCTCTCAAAAGTTAAAGAAATTAGGGGTAATCACTATTATTTTTTAACAAGCATATTTTTTAGTAATCTAATATAAAATTAACTAAAATTAATATTCTTATTCATCTTAATAATATCTCCCTTACATATTTTTTTGTTAAATGAGTCATTAGTCATCACATTTTTCAAATTAAAATTTTAATATTCTTATTTATCTTAATATATATTTATCAAAATATATTTAATATAAAAAGTCTTTTGGTCGGATAAAATAATGGTAGACTTTGAGAAATTATAGAACCTAAATTTTTTTTCAATGCACAAACAAAAAAAAAAGAAAAAAAATCATTGCATATATTGTAAAAATTATTTTATGTTTTTCGTTTAACAAAAAAAAATATTGTAGGGCAATGGAGTTAGTGGACGGTCAAGATTGAATGAGAGGGGACTTTGCATCATCCCAATCTCTTCGGCGATCCTCATCAGCTTTGCCAATCAAGAATGTCCAGATTATTCTAATCAACTAAATTGATCGTTGCAATAAATTTACGTTAGAAAAATTATAAATATTTGCCGAATGAATTTATCAAAATCACAAGGAGAAAAAGTTTTATAATTTTTATTTTTTATGATGCATTGCTCTTAATTAGCAATTAAAGGTTCATTTGGGTTAGTTCTTTTATTATTTTACTTTTGAGATCATCACCACCGCCGCTATCCTTCATTATTTCTAATAATTTTTTATGCTATTAAGTTGTTTTTTATAACAGCTTTAAAAAAACAGCTATTAAGTTGTTTTTTATAACAGCTTTAAAAAAACAGCTTTCTCTGTACCAACTTTACAACCACTTTATAAAAAATTATAGTTGATATATCATCAAAAAATCATGTTGATCGTGCACAAATCTCAAGGCAAAATCAAGTTGGAAACTTCTAAAATTAAATCTAGGACCATCTAAACTCCGATTTAAGCAAACTTATAATCAAATTGAATGTCTTGAAAAGACAAACCCAACGACACCAAATTTGACTCAATCCGAGCCAAATGGGGCCAAATCGAAGACCCGAAGTGCCTTGGAAGGTTCAAACTATAAATTGGATGACCAAATGGTTTCTAAACGTGACAGTCTTATAGTCGAATCAAGTGGTTTGATAAGACGAATCCAATAAGCCCAAGAAACCAAATTCGAATATCATTAAGACATTTAAATGCTCAGTAAATGGTTCACGATCAAGGGGATCAATATTGGTCGTCCATTCAAACCACTCCCAACATACTCTTGATCTCACTCATATTTACTGGTCATGCTATTTTCAAAAAATTATAAATAGACCCATCATTTCTCATAAAAATTAGAAGCACTAAAGAAGGAAGCATGAAAGAGAATGGATAAAATGAAGAGAGAGAAACTAGAGTTCTCTTGCCACCAGACTCCTCAACCACCATCGGACCACCGACCTTTGTCGGACTATCGTCGGGCTTATGCCTGACCACCGATTGATGCCTAACTTTTGCCCGGCCACCAACTAATGCTAGACTTCGACTTGGCCACTTAGCGGTCTTTTTGACCATTATCGCCCGCCAACTACGGTCCTTCTAACCTTAGTCATCAGACAACTCTCTTCTTGACCACTATCGCCTGCTGATTATGGTCCTTTCAACCTTCGTCACCAAATAATGGTCTTTCTGACCACTGTCGCTCGCCAACTATGATCCTTCCGACCTCCGTCGTCAGACAATGATCTTTTTAACACTGTAGTTCGACTACAATCCTTTCGACCTCTGTTGTCAGTCTATGATATTTCCAACCTCTATCGCCCACCGACTACAGTCCTTCCAACCTCCATTACTCAATAACGATCTTTTTGACCTTCGTTGAATGTTGATTATGGTCCTTTTGACCTCAATCGCTTGACAAACGATCTTTCTGACATCTGTCATCCACCAACTACGGTCCTTTAAACCAATGTCATATGAATACGATATTTCAGACCTCCGTCACCCACTAACTATGATCCTGCCAACCAAACAAATGTTTCACTATTGATTATTTCAATTCCCATCATGTAATACACTCAATATGATGTCTATTTCTTACATCAAGCCAAGGTCTTACCCCCGAAGAAGGGCCTTATTTGAAGTTAACTGCATACACTAGTGGATTCATTCAAACTGGTCAGCCCCCTTGGTTTTTCCCACTCTTTAGGGTTTTCCCCTTCAAAACTCTGGTGTCTTTTATGAACACTACATCTTATCTTTTATTTGATTGTATTATGGATCTTCGTATAAAGCTAGGACGTTAAATTTTATATTTCTCTACCTCCACGAATACTCCAGGATGCAATAACAATCATCCAAAACGAATCATAAGCCTTCATTTGGGTAAACTTTTTCAATGTTTTTTTTTAATTTGCTGTAGAGAAAATAAATTTTTAAAACTATTGTAAAAAGCTATTTTTTATAATTTTTTAAAACATAATAAAAAATACATTTGATATGTCACCAAAAAAATTATCATGATCAGGAACGAGTCTCGAGGCAAAATCAAGTTGGAAACTTTCAAAATTAAAATTGGTACCATCCTAACTTTGATTTCATCAAACTTACAGTCGAACTGAGCATCTCGGAAATACAAACCCAGTGACACCAAAATCGACTCAATCCGAGTCCAAATGGATCCAAACTAAGGGTTTTAAGTGTTGTTGGAGGGTTCGAACCACACTTTAGATTACCAAACAATTTCTAAACATGACTTGATTATAGTCGAATTGAGCAACTCGACGAAACAAATCCAACGAGCCCAAGATCACTGAATTCCGACATCACTAAAGCATACAAATGTCCATCAAACAATCCACGATCAAGGGATTTGACATCGGCCGTCCATCCAACAACTCCCTATTTACCCTTGATCTCTCACATATTACGGGTCATGCCACTCCAGAAACCTATAAATAGACCTCCTTTCTCTTGGGAGGGAGGCTCCAAGCAATAAAGCAAGAGAGAGATCGGAGATCGCTCTTGCCTCCTCGCTCCTCCTCGACCGCCGCCTGAGTTCCGCCGGACCACCGTTTGACATCATTGCTCTGTCGAACCACCACTTAAGGCCCTCTCGTCCGTCGGACCACCACTATAAACCCTCTCGTCCTTCGGACCATCATTGTTGTGTCTCTTATGAACGATATACCCTCTCTCTTTCATATTCTTGTGTGTTGGATCTTCGTATAATAAGATGTTAAACTATATACTTCTCTACCTCCTCGAATATTGTAGGATGCAACAACAGTGATTAAACAAAAACTATAATTGTAATATGAAAAAACAGTAAAAATATGTCATAAATAAAACCTAAATATAAGTTAACTAAATTTATGTCATCCTCATGAATAATCATACTTTCTATTAAACTAATTATAAAAATATAATGTCATTTTTGCGTACATATTTAGAATATTTTATAAAAGCCACACATGGTTGTCATTAATTAAATTACGGGGTTTCCAATGTCAATGAGCTGGAAACCGCAATCTCTGCAAAATGGCCAATTGGAATATTCCCAGCAGTCTATAATTAGGGGATGGTACAATGAAAATTAAAATTTAATTAAGGCTTCGTTTGAGACGGTTTTTTATTGCTTTCTGTTTTTTTATTGCTTTCTAAAACAGAGTTTTAGTAAAAAATAAAAAAATTTGTACTAAAACTCTGTTTTAGAAAGCAATAAAAAGCCGTCCCAAACGAACTAAGTCTGACAATTTTATTATGTGTTTAATTAGTAAATTTCGCTGTCGCTGCGATCGTTATCTTCAACCTCTTTGTTTTACATGTTTGTTGATTTATGATTATTATTGTTATTATCTATAATTACGGAGGATCGGCTGAATAATTAAATAAACGTAATATATATATATATTGAAAGTTGATATATTATAAAAAATATTACTTGATCGGGAACAAATCTCGAAGCAAAACATGTTGGAAACCTCAAAAATTAAATTTGGGACTATCTGAACTCTGATTTCAGCAAACTTACAGTCAAACTGAACGTCTCGAAAATAAGAATCCAACTATACAAAATTCGACTCAACACGAGCTCAAGTGGGCCCAAATCAAAGACCCGAAGCACATTTAGAAGGTTCAAATCATAATTTGGATTACCAAACGGGTTTCAAACATGACATGGTTATAATTGAATCAAGCGGCGCAATGTGGCGAATCCAACGAGCCCAAGATTGTCAAATTCTAATATCATTAATACATTTAAAGGCCTAATAAATAGTTCACGATTAAGGGATTCAATATCGACCGTCCATTCAAACCACCCCCAATTTACCATTGATTTTCCTCTAATTCACTGGTCATGTCACTCTTAGAAAGCTATAAATAGACCCTTCATTTCTCATGAAGGATTACCAAATGAAGACGGAGTGATAGAAAGGAAGAGAATCCTTTCGACCTCCGTCACCAGTCGACTATGGTCATGCCGACCAAAAGAACATATTAATTATGATTCTTCCAATTTTCCACCGTTTAATGCATCATGTATGATGTACATCTACTACATCAAACTAAGGCCTTCCCCCAAGGACGGGTCTCATTTGTAATCAATAACAAATGCTAGTGGATTCATTCAAACTAGGCCAAGCCTCTTGGCTTTTCCCCTTTCAAGGGTTTTCCATGTAAAAATCTTGGTCTATTATGAATGTTACGCCCTCTATTTTATTTGATTGTGTGCTGGATTTTCGTACAAAACTAAGGCGTTAAACTATATATTTCCCTATCACCATGAATATTCCAGGATGCAACAAAAGTAAATTTTTTTTAGTTATATTTTTGTAAAAAATCAAAATTTTCGGAATAAAAAAGAAAGTGACGGTTAATAATGTGATTGAACATTGGTTTCATAATTTTATAAAAATGTGATTGAATAGACATCTTTAATTACAAATATTTTTATGATGATCATATTCTTAAAATATACAAAAAAATAAAAAAAGGCGTTGTGGGCCTCCGAAGGAGGCGTCCATTCATATATGTGCATATACAAGGGTGGAGTCACGAAGAGCCCATGATAGGCAATTGCTCACCCTAAAATCTTTTTTTTTTTCCTTAGAAGTATAAGAATTTCAACTATTTTGTTCACAATCAATAAATACAGTTGTTCAAATTCTAATTTTTTTTTTCGTGCATTAAATTATGTGTTTCACAATCTTATTTTACCTACCTTCAAAAGCGAGGTTGGTTCCGGCCCTACATATCGATATACTAATTATAGTGATTGTGGCCTACTGTTTACCATTTATGTTTTCTTAAGAACATCAAGATTGAATGATTTTAGTTTTGCTTGATTCTTTTCGTTGGGAAGTTTATTTTGACCATAAACATACAATATTTAAATATCATTTGATCAAAAACTAATTTGAAGTTTTCAATTAGATATTGAGGTGCAAATTTAGGTCATTTTTTTTTAATCAATGCACTTTTACTGTGGATAGGTTTATCTCATTATTATATTTATTTCTACTCCAAATTAGTTTAAATGAGAGTTTTGATTACCACAAATTTAGAAGTTTCTAATTGTTGAATGAGTTTTTTATGACATGTCAGATTTAGGGTTCGTTTGGGACGGTTTTTTTTATTGCTTTTCAAAATGGAGTTTTAGTACAAGTTTTTTTATTTTTGTACTAAAACTCTGTTTTAGAAAGCAATAAAAAAGTCATCCCAAACGAAGCCTTAATTTCAATTTCTAACTTTTATTTGATTTGATTTTAAATATTTAACAACTCAAAATAATGTCTTGTCATACACATCAACATAAATATAAAATCAAAGTTAAATAAAGGGAGAATTTCCAAATTCACTATCAAAATACTTTAAATTTAGGCTTCGTTTGGGACGGCTTTTTTATTGCTTTCTAAAACGGAGTTTTAGTACAATTTTTTTTTATACTAAAACTCCATTTTAGAAAGCAATAAAAAAACCGTCCCAAACGAAGTATTAAAATACAATCATCCTAACAATCAAAATTTCGAAACATTTAAATTTATTTTACTTTATACTCAAAATGTTACCAACCACATGATTTTAAGAATATGATCGGATTAACTAGTACGGTCGGATCAACTCTGAGTTGGTCTTCTAGCTTGTCATATATGATCCATCTTTAAAATCTCTTATGCGAAGAACCGGCTTGATTCGATCGGACCGATGGTTGAATCATAGAACCAATGAATGAATCAACCCAATTTTTAATACAACAGACTAATTTGAATATAGATCAATTTCATATCTTTTAATTTTGAATAATTTACTATGACAAAAATCCAAATATTCTAACAAGTTTAGCCCCATTTTTTTAATATTTTTTTAAAATTTTAAGATGAATAATAATGTTATTTAAAATTGAATATCTTATAAATAATTAAAAAGTTTATTCTAAAATTATATTCAAATATTCAATGTTGAAATATTATAATTTACAATTATATATATATATATATATTATTATTATTATTATAAAAATATTATTATTATAAATTATTATTTAATTTAATTTATATTAAATTTATTTTAATATTAATTATCTAATCAAATTTAACTTCTAAACTTTAAACCTCTCTTATTTCTAATTCAATTCGCTAAGCGGATAATATGAGTTGCACAGTTCATCCATATTTGCTCCTTCGCTCATCGCTCGTTAACGAGGCTTTTCCGCTTTTGGTTCCCGACAAAAGCTATGTCTCAGTTTTAAAATATCCCATACCACTTTACACGTGTCCGTAACACGGACAAATGACCGTCACTTGCCAGTCACTTGACCATTCGGCACCGCCCGCTACATAAGGCTCCACTGCCATCCTGCCGGCTGAAGCCGGTCGTCGTCTGCGAAGTCTCTGGAACTTATCCCTTCATGCGTTTACTGAAAATGTGTATGGGCTGAAAAATTTGTAAAGTTGCTAGGGTTTGTCGGTGATCTCGATCTCTCTCTTTCTGTCAGCACCGACGATGCCTTCGGTGCTCGGAGAAATCCTCCTCCGACGAGCAAAGATGATCTCATCAGCTACTTCATGTGGTGTACATGGTGGATCGTGTTCTCATCGCCTGAAAAAGCTCGAAAAGTGGAATCGTCGTAGTAATTTGAGTTGACATTAGATCTTCTTCGGTTTCATCTTCTTCTTCTTTCGTCGTTCTCGCCTTCCGTTCGGACTGATCGTCATCTAGAGACTCCAAAACACTAATCGTCATATAGGCGCTATATAAAGCATTGATTTGCTTCGTCTGGGTTTGGGATCTGAAGTTGTTGGAATTGTTTCTGTCGGGGTTGCTTTTTTGGCCAGATCTGATTTTATTGCCAAGTTTTTGGTGTGGATTCCCTCTTGCAACTCGAGGTAATAATGTTGGCAATATGTGAATCTTATGGTTCAGCTGCTGCACCGCTAGATTTTTAGTTCTCTTGCATTAGGTAACTCTTTGGTCGCTTTGATCGTTTGTTAATCTTGGGTGGTGCGATTGGGTTTCCGATGGGGGTTTTAACCCCTTATCTATCTTAGCTCTTTTCTTAAACTTTTCAATCTTGAAAACAGTTATTTCTTGCTGTTTACAGCATTACGTTTTTAATCACACTATTATTTATCTGCAACTCTCTGCTTCCCTTCTGCTTCAGACAAATTTATTGGATAGCTCTTTGTCATGTATTCCTTATATGACTACTGAATAATATGTTTGGAGAAAAGCATGTCTATTTTATTTTGTTTCCGAAACTATGTCCTATTTGGTTCGGGCAGAGAATATAGCAGTATAGCTTTGTAGCGTTCTAATGCATATCCAGGTCATTCAACTACCAAATCAAGCTCACATTGTAGGCAAGGAATATAAATTTTATTTTTTATCTGGTTCTTTGTGGCAGTTTTTTCATAAATATAATACCTGGATGGAGGAACCAGAGGCAGTGCATCCTTTTGATAATTCTGTTTCTGGAGGTTCTGGCTTTGAGTTAAATCATCATAAACTTAGCTGCGAGAGACCTTCCGCTGAAGTTGAACTGTGCACCTCTACTAATATGACAGAGAATGCTGTGAACAAGGTACAGCAGGCTTCTTATTACTGCTCTGTTATAAAAAATGACAATGTTGTGGATGAGAAAGTTGGTGTTGATGAGACATTTAATCTTCAAATTTCCCATGAGCAACATGCTGGACATGATCCAACATCTGAAGCGGATAAGGTGTCTAATTTTGAGGATATCAGTTTATGTAAGGAGTTCATTCTTTCCGATGTTAGAATGCAGAAATGTTTGATCAAGTCTGCAACTTTCCCATCCTCTGAAGTAGATTCTTTAAATTTCTTTAATCTTGGTATAAATGGGTCATCATCTTGTTCATCTGCACCAGTCCAAAATTCTTCTTATGATCAGCTTCCTACATATAAGCGCTCAACCTCTCTCCCTGTAAGTTACATATTTAGATCGGTACATATAAAAATTATGATATGATATTTACTAACATGAGTATGGCTTCCTATTTTTCTTGTAATAACTTCATTTGGGATTTTAGTTATTCTTGCAAAAGGTTTGACTGATGGGTTGCTAAATTTTTGCTGTTAAATCATAATAATCAACAGTGCAGATTGTTTCATGATTTGCTGATCAGTTGTGAAGACAAGGAAAGTTAAAACCAGTTAGTGGTGTGAATTAACTCTGTTTTCTTTGTAAGGTTTCCTATTGGACTTAACTAAACTGGTCATACAATTTTTTTTCAACATTTAGAGTTACCATCTTAGTACATAATTCACCTGGATGTTATTTTTCAAACCACATGGTCCACATTTAGGGGTTGTTTGGCTGCAGGATTTGAGTAGGATTTAGTTCAAATCATGCCAAATAACAAAAAATGACAACTTTAAGTCCTACAAAATCTTAAATCCTATTTCTTCTCTATTTTGCCTTAAATCCCATATTTATTGAATCCAGGAGTTCGGTGGATTTGTAGGATTTAGGAGACATGAAATGTGGGAGAAAGGTGTGTTAATGTCCGTCCGCCTAACCTCGATAGGTAGTCGTTCAAAGATAGGGGTGTCAATTGGAGTCAACGGGTTGGGTTCGGGTCGAATCCGAAACTGACCCGACATTGTTCGGGTCAACCCGAACCCGACCCGTTTTTAAGAACAAGTCAGGTTTCTGGACCCGAACCTTACCCGATTCGGGTCCGGGTCAACCTGACCCGACACGAATGATCCGAAGTTGATCTAAAATTGCTAATTTTCGGGTCAAAATCGGATAAAAAACGGGTCAATCTCGGGTTTTCGAGTCAAATAGGAGTTTTCTTGTCAATTTCCTGTCATTTTCAGGTTGCTGGGTCAACCTGAACGCGACATGATTTTTAAAACGGGTTGATTTGTTGAACCTGAACCTGACCCGTTTTGGGTCCGGGTTGACCCTAACCTGAATTTTTCCTTGTCGGGTTCGGGTCATGTCAAAAATTGACATCCCTGCTGCTTGATGGAGAGGGCCACAAGATGTACAACAAAACCTACTTCACGGGAAGTAGAAGAAGTGACCATGAGGAAAAGCAATGAAGAAATGGCCATGAGAAACAACAAACCGTTTACAAGCCTATGGCTCTAGGAAGTGCATAGACAAAGACTAAAGACAAGAGAGATTATAGAGATAGACAAACAATGGCAGAAAATAATGCCACCTTCCCCTCTCAAAACTTTGTTGTCTTTTGGCTTTCTTGTTTTTGCTTTTTTATTGCTCTTTACTGGCTATAGAAATAGTAATTCATGTGGGAAAAATAACCAACTGATTGACTACTATTAATCCATTGATATTTTGTTTTTTATTTAGAGATTAGAGATTAAATAATTAATTTTTTAAGTTTGTTAATTTAATGTTTTATTAAGTAGTAATTAATAAGGATATTAAAATATAATAAATATGATTTAACTATTGTATTTATTATTGATAAAAAAAATTTCAAATTTAAATTAATAATATTCAATGACAATTATAAAACAAATAAATTTATCTTGTAATTAATACTAATTAACGATCAGTAATAAAAGGCTTGTTTTTAAATTCTTATTTGAGTTAACAAACTTTAATCTTGAATTAGCCATATAGTTCATACAAATTTATTTTGATGCAACCTTTGTCATGCCAATTAGTTTTCAGGATTAACTATCTCAAAATTTACTAAATATGGAATTACAGGATTTACTAAATCTACTTGTAGTCAAATAGCCCCTTAGTTTGTGTTGTGGCTTGTGAGGAGTCGTAATATCCTGCTCATATGAAAGATAGGGCATCTTCAAACTTTTCAACATGATTAAAAATCCGGGTAAAAACAATTTTAACTTGACATTCATCCTTAAGTTTTTGACCATGTAATTGCAAAGAGTAATTAATTATGTTATCTTTCGACCAAATTTTCAATTATTTTACCAATTGCTCTGATAGACCGATCGATTTGATTGGGAGGAAATTAGTAAGTTTTCTAATCAAGAGGGAGCTGTTTAGGAAGGTTCTTAATCAAAGGGGAATTGTTTAGAAAAGTTTTAATTGCAAATTTGCAATTGGAAGAGAATTACTTAGGGCAAAGAGATCTATCTTGAATTTAAAATTTAAGAGAGAATTATTTAGGGAAAGGGAGGAGGAATCAAGGGGGGATTGTTTAGAAGAGTTTTAATTATAATTGGGAAGTAATTATTTAGGGCAAGAGATCTAATTTGAATTCAAAATCTAAGAGAAAATTATTTAGTTAAAGAGGGGCTGATTTGGAAGGGATTTAAGGGGAGCCTATTTAAGGCTAACTATATTGTTATTTTGGGGGAAGGTGATTTGTGTTTGTTGTAGCCTTTTTTGAGAGGGATCTAACAGACGACTAGGGATTTGAGAGAGCCGGATCTTTCTCTACAATTGAAGATCCAATTGTATCTTGCCTTTTTTTTTCTTTCACATCTCTTTCAATAAAAAAGTTTTTGTGTGTTCTTCTTCCTTGTTTTCTCAATTTTTACATTAACTTTCCATCAAATTGGTATCAGAGCAGTTTTCCTGGGTTGAAATATAATTCTTCTTCATTGATTTCTGCTTGTGTTTTTTTCTCCATCATTGCTGGTTTTTGTTGTTTGAAAACCAAATTTGCATCAAATTGCCTTTTTTTTTTGCTATTTGAAGCCTAGATCTATACCTATGAAGGGTAAAAAAAGGTTGAAGTGTTGGAAGGGGAGATCAGACAATTGAAAATTTAAAATTTTAATTTCCAAACTCAAAATGCGAAAATTGATGGAAAATTTGCCATCATAGAGGAGATGATGGAGTTGCTCGAGGGCCAAATCAAAATGACATCATTGGAGGCGAGGTAACCACTGATTGCCAAGGGAGTGGGGAAAGCCCTAATCCAATAAGGAGAAGGGAAAATTAAGAGGTGGAGATCTTGGAGGAAGAAGAGAGAAGACCTCTTCTAAAGACTATTCCAAGGTAGGAGGCCGGTAGAAAGAAGGGCATATTATGATGGGAGCGATGTTGAATTTAAAAGGAGAGGGGTTGATTATGATCGAAAAGGTGTTGAATTTGAAAGGAGAGGGGTTGATTGTGATCGAAGGGGTGTTGAATTTGAAAGGAGAATGTGAGATTTTGTCGAACGGTTCGAGTACGAGTGTATGATGGATGATTGGGACACTTGGGGGAACCACCCCCTTGGGGAATGGAAAATTATTGAGGATATAAGGGGAATGGGGGAGATTCGAGGGTGTGGAAGCCGATTATGCCTATTTTTGAGAAAGAGGATGTATATGGGTGGATCTACAGGGTGGAAAGGTATGTGTTGATAGAGGAGGATAGATTGATGGTAGTTAGGATGTCCTTGAAGAAAAGTATTGGCATGGTACCTGTGGAGGGATATGAGTTGGTCCATACGGATCTGAAGGGAGTTTATGTTGGAACGTTTTCGAACTAGCAGGGGAGAGGACTTCTATGAACAGTTCTTTGTTTTGACGTGGGAGGGGACAGTGGTGGAGTACCGTAAACAGTTTAAGCACATGGACAACCGACTTAATTGGCTTCTGGAGACTGTACTAGAGGGGAACTTTATGAAATGGCTCAAACTAGAGATTCGTGCGGCAATTAGAGTGATGATGTCTCGTGACTTGGGAGAGGCTATGGAGTTAGCCCAGTTAGTGGAGGATCAGAGACACTTGGATGGAGTGGCTGGAGGCAGCAACTTAGGAGGTTCTTACAAGAATGCCACCACCTTTTTGGTATCCAAGAGCTGACATCGGGTATTCTTATGGAGACCCTAAAGGAGACGACTGTAGGAGCAAGACTTGGGGGGAACTTCAAGAAGTTCACATAAATGGAGTTACATGAGAAGAGGGTGAATTGACTATATTTAAGATGAGAGGAGAGGTATACACCAGTGCAAAAATGTAAGGACCAAACTCTTTAGGTCTCACCGTTTGTGATGATGAAGAAATTGAGGGAGCCGTGAGAGAATGAATTGGTTTTTTTTCTGTCTTTCCACTTTAAGGACAAGGTGGGAATTTGGGAGTGGAGTATTGATGGATTGGCCGATTTGATTTGGAGGAAATCAGAAAGTTTGCTAATCAAGAGAGCGTTATTTAGGAAGGTTCTTAATTAAAGTGGAGTTGTTATAAAAGTTTTAATTACAATTGGGAGGGAAATATTTAGGGCAAGAGATCTAATTTGAGTTCAAAATTTAAGAGGGAATTATTTAGGTAAAAGGGAGGAGAATGAGGGGGGAATTGTTTATGAAAGTTTTAATTACAATTGAGAATGAATTATTTTTGGCAGGAGATCTAATTTGAATTCAAAATCTAAGAGGGAATTATTTAAGGAAAGGGGTTTGATTTGAGAGGGAATTAGGGGGAGCCTATTTAAGACTAACTATGTTGTTATTTTTGGGAGAGGTGATCTGTGTTTGTTTTAGTCTTTTTTGAAAGGGCTCTAGCCGGAGGCTATGGATTTGGGAGAGCTGGATGTTCATGTTCAATTGAAGATCTAATTGTATCTTGCGTTTTTCTTTCATATATCTTTCAATAAAAAGTTATTGTGTGATCTTCTTTCTAGTTTTTTGAATTTCTACATCCACTTCTTCCTTGATATGTAGTAATGTTCTGATAATGTTGTTCATTTCTTTGCATAATGGTTTACTTCATTTCAAATCAATGAACTTGTCATATGCTCGCTGAATGTAGCCTCAATATTTTTAAGGCTGCTTGTATCCTCTTCTAATCCAAGGATGTCCTATACGCCTAATTATTGTTTTCAATTCTCTGTGCCTTGCCCTCAAACATCATGTGGATCCCCTATTTGAATATAGAACTGATATTTTTATGTATGTTTGCATCCTTTTTTAATTCAATGGTGTCAAGTATTTGTTAAGATATTGGCTGCAATCCATTGATTGTGTATGGTGGATTCGTGGGCTAGAAAAGGGTTAGCATTTTAGACCTTGGGTTTTAATTGAAGAAGTCCATTGAATGTTGAGAGATATCTTCCAAATTGAGAGAGGAAGAAGTGGAGAATTATTACAATCCTTTTGACCTACCTAGCATTTAGTGTTATTTACATTGTATTTTTTGAAGTTTTCAACCCTTTCTTGAAGATTCCTACTAAAACTATGATTTTACTCCGAAGCAATGTTGGATCTTGTTAGCTTGGATCATCATAGTACTCTTGGCCATTGGATCACATCCCTTATCTTCACATCAGTCCCCAATTCTTTTACCTTTTTATGCTATAGCTGAAGAAACAATCCTAGTGTCATACTGTGGAACTGAAGTCATGTTTTATAATTGCCAAGCATTTTAAATATTTGTCATATTGCATTTTAGACAAAATAACATCCAATATTGGGCAAATATTTCGAGATAGACCTAATTTTTATTCAAATCAATTCGGCTTACTGAGCAGAAAATTTTCTAGCTTGAAGTCTTGGTATCATTTTTAGATTCAAAATTCGTGAAATACTTAAATTTTAATTTTACTTTGCTTGTGCATCTCAGAAGTTCCATATAATTACTAAACACGATTGTGGTGAGAATTTGTCAGCGGTTTGTCGGGTATTTTCAATAAGTGACTCACCATAAATTTTCTATTTCGGTAAAAACCATGACTAATCTTAATATACAATTTTGGTGAGAACCATACAAAGGTTGACTAGAACATCACCTATAAATGATACAGCACTACTTGGGCAAATTGAGGTGAAAATTGGACAAGAATTGATGAGGTTTAGACTAAGATTAATTTTTCTATATATATAATGTGAACTCCAAGTGAGTAAACAAAAGAGTGAATGGACACAATGATTAATAGAAGAGTCAATGTCGCTTGTTTGAAGTATGTAAATGCGAAGGGAAGAAATCTAGGGGCATTAGGGAATGCATAAGTTGTTCATTGGGAGTATTAATAATAGGATTTTAGTAAGGATCGTTGTAGATATTGTTAAAGTGAATTTGATTTGTGATAAGGTGGTTGCTATGATGCTATTTATTGGGGAGGACATTATAAATATGGTATATGCTCACGTTTCTTAATCGGATTTGTGGATAGTTTGAAAATTTAATTTTAGGATCAGGTTGATAAACTACAACAACATATGTAGGAGGAAGGAATAATTATTAGAGGTGACTTAAATGAAGATATAGTTTTTGATGGGTTGATTTATGAGGGGATTAATGTTGTGCGTGAAATTGTTGATAGATATACAAATACGAGAAGTTCCATGAGAGGATCAGAGGATTAGTCCCAATACAATAAAATAATTTTTCTACTGACCCACCTATCTTGTAGTTAGTTTCATAAGGGCTTCTATAAGAAACCTTTTTGAATTGGAAAGCATGATTTTCTTCTAGTTTAAATTCCACCTACTGCTTTAGTACATCTGCCACAAAATTATAATTGTTAGCCGCCTTTTAAAATACCTTCTTGAATCAAACAATTCATGCGAAATTTACAAATGAAAAATAATGAATATACTAAACTTCTAGTACGTGTCTTAAGGAATACTAATGTGTCTTTTTTTTGTGCCATCACATCTTATCCTCAATTCTTTTGCTCGTCTCATGCTTTCTTCTTCGGGGCATCCTTTCATCTTCTTCATTTTCTCACCCATCTTGCATGTTTTATCTCTGTGATTCTCTCCACCGAATTTTTTCCTTTCCTCTGCTCTGCTCCTGATCAGCGGAGATCATTTGCTTGGCGAGGAGCTCATAAATAATTGGGTTAGCTCAGGATTCTACTGGCTCCGTGAGTATTTTTAGGGACGTCAAGCTTTTTCAAGAGCGCTGGAGATTCTTAAAAACCATGGAGCAATTACTAAAAGTTGAACTTTGGATTAGAGAGCTTAGGAAAGTTGTCCCTGGGACTTTGGTCAAGTCAGTGAGCTCGGCAGATTGCACTAGTAGCTCTTCAGCTTCCTTTTCAAATTTGTAATTTTATGCAAAAGAAACTTTGCAGAGAGATTATTACCTGATAAAGAATGAGTGAGCTCTTAACTCTGCATGCTCGCTGAGGATTTTTACGGGTGGCAAGTTTTTTCAAGAGTTCTGGAGATTCCTAATAACCTAGGAGCAATGACTACAGCTTGTACTTCGGATCAGAGAGCCCTGGAAAATTGACCCCGGAACTTGGGTTCAAGACATTGAGTAGCTCATCAGCTTCTTTCTCAAATTTGTAATTTTATGCAAAAGAAACTTCGTAGACACCCACTTTGACGTGTAGAATAAATGCAGCCTTAAATATTTGACTATTTTGAGGCCTGGTTATGAGGATTGAAGAAAAACTTTCTGGGCAACACTGCATTGCAGAAGTCTAAAACACTAATGCTGAATCATTTTAAGTTTTTAAGTTGTCCCAAATCATTGTTTATGTTTACTATGGTCATTTGCTTTATTGCCAGAGAGAAAAGCTGCTTTGTATAGTTTGGCCAATATGATTGTCCTTATTTTTACTTTCTCATCTTAGGCTTCTTCCAAGCTTGTCTCTGCCATGAAAGGAGGTCGAAAACAGAACGAAACATCACCGAGGGTGGATATGCGCGTCAAATGGGCCCAAGATGTTTATGATCCTCCAGCAACTTCTATGTCACACACTGTAAAAAGCTACAACATCCAGCGTCCCAAGTCCAAGAAAAAGGATAATCGCAGGCAAAAACACAGCAAGGGTAAGAACTCTCGAGGCAACAACACTGGGAAGAAGATCCCAAATCGGGGAAATGTTGGCAGCATATCTGCACCTTTCCCAGCAAAGTACGCTTCTGTCCTATATTCTTTCTGACTGGGCAATTGTATGCAAGAATCCATATATGTTCTACCATTTTCAAGTCTGTTTGAAATTCCAGGTTGCAGACTGGTGGAGCTAATGGACCGGCGACACCGTCGGAAGATATCTTGGAGTTTGGAGTTGGTGGTCTTCATGATATGAAGTGTGGGAGCAGCATCTTCCTGAGGGAGTCACTGGCTAAAATGCACCTGTCCTTCGGTGAGGCCACCTGATCCAGTGAGTCATGACTCACTTTCCATGAAAAGTAATATGATATAAGATAAATAACAATAAAACATTGCGTTCTCGTTATTGTTGAATATGTTCTCGTAAGTGCTAGCTTCCAATGGCTTTGTGAACCATTGTTCTTGCTTTTGTATGTAAATATGATATTTTGAGTTGTTACGAAGCAGCAATTTCTGGAATATTTTGTTCTTAAGGCTGTAAATAGGATATTAGGTATGCTTATATTAAGTGGCTGTCAGGCTGCTTATAATTGTGAAAATGGTAGGAGCGGCAGAGAGAGGAGATGGAGAAGGAAAACAGAAGTGAGAGAAACAGGAAAATATTATTCAAGAAGTTAACTGTACAGATACATAGGCGAGTGTATATATAGACTAAGTACAAGCGATGACCGGTTATGCCTTTGTTACATGGTGACGTGTCGGTTTCCTTAACAATAATTATCAATGAACTGTATTGAAATCTAACTTAGCAAAATACATTTGCATTACCTTTGGTTCTCTTAAGCAAGGCATAATCTGGTGATTCTTCTTTTTTATGCTTTTTTATTTAGTCTTTTTATTAACTTATATTAGTTCACAAAGATTTTCAATTTTGATTTTTTCAACTCTCTCCACTATAAATTCAAAACTCAACTGCAAGCAAGGTACAATGCAATAAGAGTTCAAAATTTGAAGGAAGGATATATGTTCACAACAAATGAGAGATACTTGTATCAATTTTCGAACTCATTTAGGGAGCTTGACAAGAGAATAATACTAAGCTCTAAACTCCAAACTCTGAACTTCTATTATCTTTAAAAGCTTTTGTTGTATTACGTACTCTTGCACTGGCCTTTGGGATATTAATAAGAAACTCATCTACTACATTGACATAGTAGGCGCATGTATGTCATTGGTCTAACCGAGCAATTATTACGTCCGGTCACCGAATGTATTCATAGATCAATAATCACGCGCCACATCACTTAAAACTCGGTATTGCGATTTGACTGGACGAACAAATTGCTCGGTCTAAGCACACTAAAATATGAATGTTATCTCATTGCTCTTATTCTTCTTTTTAACATCTTATTCTATTTGTTAGACCAATAGCTAATATCCTTATTTTCTACCATCTCGGGTATTCTCATCATTTACATTGAACTCAGATGCTAATCGAAGTACATTCAAAAAACTTCTTAAGGGCCTCAACATTATTATAAAGAAATGTAAATTGAGACTGGCCAATGAAATTTTATTGACCTGGATCCAGAATTTTTGGGTTGAATTTTTGAATCGCGTCAAATATTTACATCCATTTATTTCTTCCAATTCTTTAATCAATATCCATTATGAGGCCACCTTAAGCCGTAGAAGTCGTAGAAGGATAAAATAAAACACGGGCAAAGCGTTCATTATAATACGACTTCAAAAATTTTATATGATCAACATGAATTTTGAGATAATTTTTAAATTGAAAATTTTAGAACTTAAATGTATAATCATTTAAATTTTGATTTTAACAAATTTATAATTGAATTAGACGTCATAATGAAACAAACTTATTGACGCTATAGATGATTGATATGACTGTAAAGTTGTTTAATTCAAGCAGTTGAATTGTGTTTTGAAATTTTTAAAAATAGATTGGTGGAATGACCTCTAATTATAGCATGTTTATAATAAATTAAGCGGCTCGATGAGACATCCAATGAGCTCAAGTTCACTCAATTATGACATTGATAAGGCATTTCAAATGTTTAATGAAGGCGGTCAAAATGGACCGTATGATCAATTGTTTTGGATTATAGCCAAATTTAACGAACTACTCATATCAAAATTGCTATAAATAGAGTCATATTCTCTATAAAAATGGAAGGTTTAAGGCTTGAGAGAACTAAATAACTCTTGCATTTTACGACTATCACTACTGACGACCATCATCGATTTCAACTCCTGCCAATATTTAATCATATTGTTGGGTATTTAACTATCCACATGTGAACAACAAATATTTATAATCCCTATAAAACAAATTAGGCAATTATACTATAACTATTTCCATGTTCTTCAATTATGAAGAATAAAGGATTCTTGTATCCCAATTCTAAATTGAATTATTTTAACTGTTTCATGCCCTCCTGCATGGGTAAAAAATTTATATACAATAAGAGAGAGAGAGAGAGTGAACATTTTTTTATTCAATACAATATGACATATTTTTTGTTTCAACAAACTATACAATGTGATCTTATATTTATTGTTTTAATTTAAACTTAATCAAATTTAATTAAATTTAAAAACAATTTAAATTGAAATAAAAGAATCCAATCCATGGTTTTTATACTTTCCAGTGTTAAATAAATGGATGAATCAAAACAGAGCTACCATAATCGAATAACAAGTTTTAACATTCAATTCGGCATGAATTCACTTTTAGGTTTTTTTTAGGATAACTTTCTTAATGTTTTCTAAGGTTTTGTTAGGGAAAGCTTTTTTAATGCTTTCTAAAATGACTTTTTAGTACAAAATTTTTATACTAAAAATTTGTTTTAGAAAGTAAAAAATAAAGTTATCCCAAATGAAATCTAAATCAGCTTTCTAATGTAAAAATTTCTTAATTCAAAAAATTTAATTTTACATTGTTGATATATCATCAAAAAATTATCTTGATCAGGCATGAATCTCGAAGCAAAATTGAGTTGAAAGTTTCCAAAATTAAATCTGAGACCATCCAAACTATGATTTCAACAAATTTATAGTCGAACTGAACGCCTCAAATAATATGAACCCAACGACACCAAATTCGACTCAATCCGAGCCCAATGATTCCAAATCAAAGGCCCAAAGCACATTCGGAAGGTTCAACCCATAATTTGAATTACCAAACAATTTCCAAAAGTGACATGCTTATGATCGAATCGATCGGCTCGATGAGACGAATCCAACAAGCCCAAGATCATTGAATTTTGATATCATTAAGGCATTTAAATGATCATTAAACAGCCCATGATCAAGGGATCAATATCGGTCGTCCATTCATATCACTCCCATTTTGAATTTTGATCTTGATCCTCATATATTTACAAGTCATGCCACTCTCAAAAAACTATAAATAGCCCCACATTCTTCGCATGAGGAAAGGAAGGAAGGAGAAGAAGGTAAGGAAAGGGAGGAGTTTGGAAGCTCTCTTGCCATCGACCACCCCGACCACCGCCGAAGTTCTTGCCGATCACCGACGGACTTCCGCCAGTCCGTCAAAACCACCATCGAACTTCCACCCGTCCGTCGACACCGCCGGAGTTCCTCCCGACCACCGCCGGATTTCATCTCGACCACCGCCAGAGTTCCTCCCGATCTCCGTCGGAGTTCTTGCCAACCATTGCCAGAGTTTTCTTCTAGACCGTCGCTAAAGCTCTTCCCAACCATTGCCTTATTTCGGCTGGTTCATCAATCATCGCTAGATTTCTATTTGATTATTAACATATTGTAATTCCAGCGGCTCCAAGTAAATGTGCGAATCAAACTTTGTAACCAACCAAGACACAGTAAAAATTCTTATATGGGTCAGGCCCGTGATTTTTCCCTTTTTGAGTTTTTCACGTAAAAAAAGTTTATAGTATTTCTCTCTTTTAATTATCTGTTGGTGTGTTGGATATACGTATATTGCTAAGACGTTATATTTTTCACTCTACCGCCACATATATTCTAGTACACAACAATTGTAATAATAACTTTCATAATTATTATGTGGTATGAAGATAAAGGGAAAGTAATGCCTTATTTTTGTACAAATTTAGCAAGTCCAAGTAGAAGTTGCAAGAGACTATATATATTTTTTACATAAAAAACTTTAAAAAAATTAGAAAAATGCATGGAGTCTAGTGTAATTGCAATAGTTCATTATATAATTAAGGAAAAAAGAGATCATACTTCCTCACACTTATGAAGATTTGGTTACATAATTGAGAATAATTGTTTGATTTCAATTTTAAGAATTATAATATAAGTGATATAATGTGGAGATAATTTTATGATGTATATGATGTTTGTAGAGCAATGATAACATAATAGAAGTTGATTGTCAATAGTCGAACAACAAAATCAAATGACGAAGTCGGATGTTAGTAGGCATCAATGACAATTGTGATTGTTGATGACGATCATTCATAACGATGATTGAGTAGGGTAACAGAGTTCTTTATATATCTCAACTTTTGAACATCTTCGTGGTGAAAAATGAAATCCTATTTATTACCATATTGAGAGGGGTATTTTAATAAATATGGCAGAAATAAAAATATTTTATCGAATGATTTATATTGATCAAATTGATTATAAACTAGTTATTTAACATTTGAGTACTTAATAACACTAAAATTGAATGATCTTAATCTCATTGGATTCATCTCATGATGATAAGCATGTAAGATTTGGATATCATTTGATACTTCAATGAATATTCTGAAATTTTCAAATATATTTACGATGAATATTATGAAATTTTCAAATATATTTACGTATCTGTATTGGGTTCATTTAGATCTGAATCAAACAACATTTAATATCATTGAGTTCGTTATGACATTACATTCATTTCAATTATAAATTATTGAAACCACAGTTCAAATATTGCTAATATTAGTTTTTGTCTGGGATATTTTTTTTGTTGCTTTCTAAAATAGTTTTCTAGTAAAAAATTTATTGAATTAAAAACTTTTATTCTAAAAATTTATATTCTCAAAAAAAAAAAAAATCTTAATTTAAAATTTATCAAATAGATGAAGTGCCTCGTTAGTATGAATAATAAATTAATAATTATCAACTATTTTAGGTTGCGGTTGTATAATACGAGAAATTATTCTGTGTGGAATCCGGTTATAGAAGCTGTGTTCGAAAGCCAGTAAAATCATTACACGTGGCGTGCTTACGTGAAAAGTTAGAATATTCATTTGACTTTTTACCCAACCCGTTTATCTTTTCGGACTTACTGCAGACGAATAGAAATCCACAACAAATAAGCATTAATTAAGCAAAAAATGCGCAACATATACGCAACAAATACTCAATAAATATGCAACAAATACACAATAAAATACTCAATCAATACGCATATTTTACGCAACAAATACGTAATAAATACTCAATCAATACGTAAGTCAAATAAATATGACGGACTTTTAACTTTCCACATATGCATCCGAACACAGCCGCAGAAGAATTTCTCGTATGATACGGCTAACTCGAACCTAATCTGAAGAGGTATACTATGGTAGAAGCAGATAAGCAGATGAGAAAACTAACAAGAAGGCAATGGAACAGTGCAAAAGGCTAAAGCCAAATTGTATATTTCATAAGCTGCATCTCCTTCTTCTCAATGAGAAGATAAACAGTAAAATATTA
>NW_021318693.1:9771691-9777861 GCF_001605985.2 Dendrobium catenatum
TCTTGTTCTCTCTCTTTCTTGCTCTCCCTCTCCCTCTCTCTCTTTCTCTCTCTCTCTCTCTCTTTATCTCTCTCTATTTCTCTCTCTTACTCTCTTTTTTCTCTCTCTCTCTTGCTCTCTTTCTCTTGTTCTCTTCCTTGCTCTCTCTCTGTCTTACTCTCTTGCTCTCTCCCTTGCTCCTTCTTGCACTCTGTTGCTCTCTCCATTGCTCCTTCTTGCTCTCTCTCTCTTGCTCTTTCTCTCTCTCTCTTACATTTTCTTGCTCTCTCCCTTGCTCGTTCTTGCTCTCTCTCTCTTGCCCTCTCTACCTCTCTCTCTCTTGCTCTCTCTCTCTCTCTCTCTCTCTCTCTCTCTCTCTCTCTCTCTCTCTCTCTCTCATTCTCTTCCTCTCTCCCTTGCTCCTTCTTACTCTCCTCTCTCTCTTGCTCTCTCTCTTGCTATCTGTCTCTCTCTCTTTCTCTCTTTCTATTGCTCTCTCCCTTGCTATCTCTCC
The DNA here is from genome assembly GCF_001605985.2 of Dendrobium catenatum. Classification (NCBI taxonomy): domain Eukaryota; kingdom Viridiplantae; phylum Streptophyta; class Magnoliopsida; order Asparagales; family Orchidaceae; genus Dendrobium; species Dendrobium catenatum. The sequence continues at coordinate 9,772,185 of NW_021318693.1, forward strand.
CCCCCTCTCTCTCTCTCTCTTGCACTCTCTTGTTCTCTCCCTTGCACCTTCTTGCACTCTCCTGCTCTCTCCCTTGCTCCTTCTCTCTCTCGCTTGCTCTCCTCCTCTCTCTCTATCTCTCTCTCTTGCATTCTCTTGCTCTCTTCCTTGTTTCTTCTTGCTCTCTCTCTCCCTCTCTCTCTATTTTTCTCTTCTCTCTCTCTCTCTATAACTCTCTCTCTCTCTCACACTCTCTCTATCTCTCTTTCCCTTTTTCTCTCTCTATCTCTCTCTCTCTTGCTCTTTCTCTTTCTCTTTCTCTCTTGCTCTCTCTCTCTCTTGCTCTCTTTTTATGTTCTTTCTCTCTCACTCTTTCTCTTGCTCTCTTTCTCTCTCTCTTGCACTCTCTTGCTCTCTCCCTTGCACCTTCTTGCACTCTCCTGCTCTCTTCCTTGCTCCTTCTCTCTCTCTCTCTCTTGCTCTCCTCCTCTCTCTCTCTCTATCTCTCTCTTGCATTCTCTTGCTCTCTTCCTTGCTTCTTCTTGCTCTCTCTCCCTCTCTCTCTATTTATCTCTTCTCTCTCTCTCTCTATAACTCTCTCTCTCTATCTCACACACACTCTCTCTATCTCTCTTTCCCTTTTTCTCTCTCTATCTCTCTCTCTTGCTCTTTCTCTTTCTCTCTTGCTCTCTCTCTCTTGCTCTCTTTTTATGTTCTTTCTCTCTCACTCTTTCTCTTGCTCTCTTTCTCTCTCTCTATTCCTCTCTCTCTCTCTCTCTATCTCTCTCTCTCTTACTCTCTCTCTCTTGCTCTCTCTCTCTCTCTCTCTCTCTATATATTGCTCACTTTCTCCCTTGCTCTTTCTTGCCCTCTCTCTCTCTCTCTCTATATTGCTCACTTTCTCCCTTGCTCTTTCTTGCCCTCTCTCTCTCGTTCTCTCTCTGTCACTCTTACTCTTTCTCTCTCTCTTGCTCTCTTTCTCCAATCCTCTCTCTCTCTCTCTCCATCTCTCTCTCTCTTGCTCTCTCTCTTGCTCTCTCTCTCTCTATCTTGCTTTCATTCTCTTGCTCTCTCTCTTGCTCGCTTTCTCCAATCCTCTCTCTCTCTCTTGCTCTCTCTCTCAATCTTGCTCTCTTCCCTTCTCTTTCTTGCCTCTCTCTCTCCCCCCTCTCCCTCTCTCCCCCCTCTCTCTCTCCCTCTCTCTCTCCCTCTCTCTCTCTCTCTCTCTCCCTCTCTCTCTCTCTTTCTGTCCCTCTCTCTTTCTCTCTCTCTTGCACTCTCTTGCTCTCTCCCTTGCACCTTCTTGCACTCTCCTGCTCTCTTCCTTGCTCCTTCTCTCTCTCTCTCTCTTGCTCTCCTCCTCTCTCTCTCTCTATCTCTCTTCTATATATATATATATATATATATATATATTACTCTCTTTTTATTTCTCTCTCGCTCTCTCTTTCTTGCCCTCTCTCTCTCCCTCTCTCTCTCTCTCTCCCTCTCTCTCTCTCTCTTTCTATCCCTCTCTCTTTCTCTCTCTATTGCACTCTCTTGCTCTCTCCCTTGCTCTTTTGCTCTCTCTCTCTCTCTCTGTCCTCTCTCTTTCTTGCTTTCTCTATATCTCTTGCTCTCTCTCTCTCTTACTCTCTCTCACACTCTCTCTCTTGCTCTATCTCTCTTTCTCTCTCACTCTCTCTTATACTCTTTTGCTCTCTCCCTTTCTCCTTCTTGCTCTCTCTCTCTCTCTCTCTCTCTCTCTCTCTCTCTCTCTCTCTCTCTCTCTCTCTCTCTCCCTCTCTCTCGATGCTCTCATTTGTTTCCTTTTCTCTCTCTCACTAGAGTGTTTTAGAGAGAGAAGCTCTGGGAAGATGAGATGGGGTGGCCCTAGGTCACCTCCTCCAAATGGGGGGCATGGTGGTAGAGGCGGCGGTAAGAAGGAGAGCAAGGGCGAAAACCGTTGGCAGGTGCTCGCCGACGAGGAGGCCGGTGGTGATGAGCTGCTGACGACCAAAGGAAAGGCTGGCTACTCGTCTAAGTCACCGGGCAGTGGCCAGTTCTCGGCTGCCACGGCTAAGGGTGTGGCTCCCCAAGGTGTTTGGGAGGAGAAAGGACATATGGCCAACGGATCGGCTACGTCTAGCAAGGAGAACATCCAAGGATCGGGTAAGGCTGCAGATCTCAAAGGAAAGGAGGTTGTGGCCAAGGAGGCCCAAGCCGCTATGCCTACAAGGGGAAACTTGAGCTGGGAATCACTTCCCTTACCCCTAAGCCCACTACAGCTCGGGAACTTATTATGAGCTCTATAGACATCTCTTCTTCTATTACTGCCGCTAGGGTTGAATCAGACTCCCCGCGTGCGAGCAAGCATGGTATGGAGGATGACGAGCTGGTGGTGTCCGAACAGAAGGCCAGGTCGGGCAGTGATATGGATGAGTCGGGTGGGGCTACCGGCTCCCAAACTGATATGGAAGATGACCAGGGAGACAGAGCTGAGCTGCAGCTGCAGGCATTGGTGGAGGCGGTCTGTCCAGCGGTGCGGACAGCCACCGCCTGGGCGGATTTTTCTGATGAGCAGGTGAGTCCAGCTCAAGGTAGTGATCCTAGTGGTCTTGGAATTATAGTGGATATGGATTGTGGAATGAAAGATTGCGATTCTGATAGCTCTAGGCATGACTAGCCCCATGGTTCAGCCATCATTAAGAAAGAGGCTACAGCTTCATGCACACAAGATGCTTATGAAAATGCCCCAAGGGAAAATCTGCTGCTGGGCTTAACCTGCAGCCATTCAAGGCTCCGTCCAAGCACCCCCGTGGCTCCCCACATAGTCCCTTTGCTTGGAATAAAATACAAAATGTGCCCCTTAAGAGCATGGCCCCGAAATGCGTCTTTGCTAAGGATGGATAAACAATTGAGCTGGAGATGGACTCCGTCATTGATAACATTGCTAAGTTAGACTTAGCAATTGTGGCCAAACTCATGAGTAGACGAATCTCTTTTCCCTTTTTCCTTGGGGAACTTAAGCGAAGGTAGTGTCATTTTGGAGATTTTGAGGTTGTTACTATCGCCCCCAATACTTTTATTTGCATCTTTCAAAGCATTGAGGCTAGGGATGCAGTTCTATCGAGTGGTCCCTGGATCATTGCCGTCAACATCATCGGGATGGACAAGTGGACTTCTTATTGCTCTCCCAATTCGCTTCATGGGCTTCGCTCCCCAATTTGGATTTGGTTACCTCAACTCCCTATAATCTATTGGGACATTAAGAACATAACTCATATTGCCAATGCTCTTGGAGAGCCGCTATGGATGGATTCACACACTAGTAGTTGGGGTAGGTCCTCCTTTGCACGTATATGTGTCAGAATTGACATCTCAAAGAAATTGATCCCCGGGGTTTGGATCAATGGGATCCAAGGCAGATTTTTTCAACGTGTTGAATATGAGGGACTCACAAACCTTTGCTTTGAGTGTGGCTCTATTGGACATGCTAATGGGAGGTGCCATCCCAACCCTTCTTCCAAGGGACATGTGGCTAGCTGTGGCCTTCTCCCTCAGCCTCCTACAGCAAAAGCTTTGGGACGTCTCGAGAGGCAGCCATATTCCCAGGAATAGCCTGAGCAGGAAAACCTGAGAGAAGCAGCCATGGACGATCCTCATGACCGCGAGGATCCGCAAGAGGACTCCCTGGGGACGTGGAACTTAGTCACCCGCAAGAAGAAAGGAAAACCGAGAGGCCCTTTGGTGCCTCCTATCACTTAGCAGAACACGATGACTGAGGCCCGTCAACCCCCTCAAACCGAGAATGATAAAAGGCAGCAACTTGAAGACATATCTAACAGAATTGTCAACCCGGGCAGCCACCAATCTAAAGATCAAAAGGTTGTTTTCAATGCAGAACGACCAGTCCACACAAGATCGAAAGAAGATGCCCCGTCCACTACTGTTAATCTTTCAAAGCGACATTCCAAGGCACCTAAGACTTTTTTGGAGAAGCAACTTCTCCAGTTGGGACCTAGGAAGCGGAGGAAGCGGAGGAAGAATCTTCAAGATGATATTGGCGGGGACTTTGTCCCCTTTGAAGAACAATGAGGCCTTACCTTTTTACATTTCTTAGGGTGCTAGGGGTGCTTATACAACTACCAGAGTAATGGGATATCTCTCAGCCTTCGGGCTGTTTCAACCCCTACTTAGGTATCTCCCCCCTCTGGGGTTGTTCCTTAAGCGCTCTTGGGACTTCTAGGACATATATTTGGGGTTGCCCTCCTTACGAATCAAAGGGTCTCTTCCTTGTTCCTGCTATTTTTCTGTTATGCTTTCGTTCTTGTATGGACGCTTACTTTTATAATTTCAGGTCTTCCCCTTTTTCTTTTTTTTGTTATGGGAAGACATAGGTTTCAGTTCCATACTGACGTTGTACCTTTGCTTTTGTAGGAATGCTAAATGCAATATTCAGCTCTCTCCCTCTCTCTATCTCTCTTACTCTCTCTCACTCTCTCTCTCTTGCTCTCTCTTTCTCTTTCTCTCTCTCTCTCTTGTGGAGCGCCTTCTCGCAGAGGCCATAGAATGAAAGAAACGGGAGTTATCGTCCCCCTCCTCAATCCACCTAACCTTCGCACGTTGGCCCCACCAAGTCATAATGCGAGTAAGAGTAGAGTTTAGCACTTGAACCTTATACTTCAGCGCCTCATTCTGAGTGTCTGACAGCCCCGCAGGCGAGCACTCATCCTCCTGCAATGCCCGGATTTCCTTGTCCAGTGTTTCCTTAAGCTGATTCAGCTCCTTGAATTTATTCTTACTCCAAAAGAACAAAGCTCTTAGAGAGCGTTGACATTTTTTCTGTAATTTGATTGCCTCAGACCCCTGGTCGGGGACCTTCCATTTGTCACACACCAACTTCCACGCCGCTGGGTAGCTGGCTCAGTAGTCCTCAAATTTCAGCCACCAAGACGGCATCCTTCCTACCCCCTCCCGCAGCGAGCAGAGGATAGGACAATGATCAGAGGCCAGACGGGTGAGGTGTCTGACCAAGAGCCCTTGAAGAGCATCCATAATACTAGAGCTAACTAGGAACCTGTCCAACCGGGAATAAATCCTGCTCCTAGCATCCTTATTGTTGGTCCATGTAAAGGCCGGGCCATCAAATCCTGGATCGATTAAGTCATTGGCCAGCATGAAATCCCCCATCTCACTAGCAGCCGTAGAGAAATGGAATGGCCTACCACCCTTCTTCTCCTCCTTAGCCATAATGCAATTGAAAGCCCCCCCACCAACAAGGGGGAATCCACCGAATGGTGCAGCGAGATTAGCTCCCAAATCTGTCGTCTGGCAAAACAGTCTTTGTCGGCATACACCACAGCAACCTCCCACACACTAGCGCCCGCAGCGTGAAATCGTCCCATAATGCATTGATTGGTTTGAGCAAGCACCTGAAAGGAACCCATCGAACTCTTCCACATAACAAGAATCCCACCAGCCCTCCCAATCGAGGGCTGAAAGCATAAATCCCAATTCCGGCCAGCCAGCCGATCCACATCAAGCCTAGAGAAAGATTCAAGCTTGGTCTCAAGCAGACCAACAAAACCAATGTTCAACTCCCCAAGCAGATGCCTTAGGTAGTTGCCGTCTCTTTCCTACGGGCCCCCCGACAATTCGAACAGAGGAAACTAGTCATAGTTCACCAAAGGGGAAGCGTCCCCGCCGCACATATCACTCG
>NW_021318693.1:9777945-9783003 GCF_001605985.2 Dendrobium catenatum
GGTTTACCACTAGAACGGTCCAATATATTGACCAAGTTTGCAGCACCATCCAAATTTGGGTCCCTACCATTGGCCAAGTCCCTCCTCACCCCGGGAACCTTCCGGAGAGGCTCAAGGCATTTGATCTCCTTCTTGAATCGAGCTTGAGCTTTCCTCTTGGGCTCACTATTCGCCTTAGTCACCTTGGACTTACAATCCGAGAACCGAAGCACCTTAGGCGCAAGGCTCTGCGCAGGAGAAGCCACCAAGGCCATGCGCGAACGCAAATTTCGTCGACCCCCATCCCAAGATCGCTCGACAAATCCGGTATCATTAGTCTCCCCAATTTGTATTCCATTAGGGAGCAGAAAATCCCGCTCCCCATCAGCCTTCAGCAAGGAAGGCACCATGCCATTATTCAAAGGGACACTCCTAATTCCCGGAGGCAGAGCTTGCTGCTGAGCAATTTCCATGGCTTTTGCCTCTTCCAACTTCCCGCCATCATTCAATTTAGTACCCTCTGTGATCTCCTCCAAAGACGTAGGCACATTGGTACCCCATACACCTGTTCCGCCTGAGCATTATTCACTTCTTTCCAAACGGCTTTCCGGTCATTTGAGTTCCTCCTAGCAGAACCCTTGTTGTTATTCGATTGCGGAACGTTCCCCCCATTCGCATGATTTGGTCGCCGCCACCGCGTGACAATTGTCCATTCCCCAGCATCATTATCTATAGCCGTGGATCCGCGTGATAATTTGGCCGCCGCCTCTTGTTTTTTGCTTGCTGGGATGGTCGGGGTGACCGAAAACCCTAGACCGAAGGTCACCCCCATGTCACTCATCGAGGAGCAGCGATGTGAGAGAGGTCGGGGGAAGTAAGGGTTCGGATCTGAGGGAGATTAAGCGAGATGTGGGAAGGTCTTTCTCTGGGAGTCAGGAAGGGGGTACGGGTTCGGGTAGTTGCGAGAGTGCGAATGGAGATCGTAGACACTCGGCGGTGGGTTCGAGTGGAGCTGGTCTGGGGGGTTCTGAGAGGAAGCAGCTTGTTTATGTTTGTTCCCCTGCTAAGGGGGGAATGTCAAACCCTGTGGTGGGGTGGCCCTAACGAAGCTGGCGGTGCGAGGTGTGTCTCCCGGTGGAGAGGCGAGTCATACAGTTAGGGGAGCTTCCGGTGGTGAATTTGAGCCAAATCTGTTGGTTTCGGCATCGACTGGGGTGTAGGGGTGAAACACGGCCTTCTCTAAAGCTCTGATGGAGGTTGATATGAACGTGGGTAGTGATGGCCGCGATGTGAGGATGCAGCCCCGTGTTGCAGGGTCTGAGGCTATGGAAATCATGGGACGACGGGAGGTGGCGGGGTTTCTGGAGGAGATCAAATCTGCTGCGGGATCATTGACTCTGGAGGAGGATGCTGACCCGGGAAGGCCATACCGGAATGCCATGGAGGGTGTTCAGGCGGGACGGATGGAGCTTGGCGAAGCCGGGTGCTATCCCATGAAGACTGACACAGGGGGGAACTCCATGACAGATAACCCCATTTTTGAACAAGAGTACAGGTAGGTCCGACCTGAGAACAGGGGGAGCCACAAGGTGGCGGATGCTGAGTGTTCTACCTGGGATATAGGAGATACTTCCATGGCTGTCGATAGTGCTGAGGTCCTGATTACAGGGGGAGATCTTGGGAGTGTTGATATGAAAGGAAAGCCGTTAGAAACGGATATGGATGATAAGAGTAATCAGGCGGCTGCTGGAGGTTGTGCTTTTTTCAACCCTTCAGAACGCTCATCAGGTGCTTGTGATAATGCCACAAGTACTAATAAGACTTCAATTCAAGGGTGGAGCTTCCTGAAAGCTGCACACATGGATGTGGATGAGAGTAGGAGAGCTACGAATGCCTGGAAGAAATCCGTGCCAGTGGTGTTGAATCTGGAAGGGAATGTTCAGGACTTCCTCTTGGAGGATGGTCTGGTTCAGCTCGACTTAACCAGAGCAAGGGGAAATGTCCAGAAGCTCCGACGTGCTCTGGTGGGCAGTCTTCTGGGAAGACGAGTACTTTTTTGCGTTCTTCAGAATGAGCTCCAACGCAAGTGGGGACATTTTGGGTTAACACAGATTACACCTATGGGGTCTGATTGCTTTCTATGTTGGTTTGATGACGTTGAAGCGAGAGATAATGTCTTAATTGGAGGTCCCTGGTATGTGGCGGGAAAAATTATTGGAGTTGAAAAATGGACTGCGGGGTTCTCTCCTAAATCAGTGAGAAGATTCACATCGCCTGTTTGGATCAGGCTCCCTAACCTACCGCTAGAGTACTGGGATGAGGCGAATCTTGCAAGGCTGGCGGCCGGTGTTAGGGAACCGTTGTTTATGTATAAACATACTATACAATGGAATAGATGCGCGTTCGCATGTGTTTGCGTCCGTTTGGACTTATCTAGACCGCTACCTAAAGGTGTGTGGACAAAAGGCTTGGGGGGGAAGTTTTTTCAACCAATTGAATATGAAGGCGTACCGCTGATTTGCCTGGAATGAGGGAAGGTTGGACACATGGCAGAGGGGTGCCGGGATCGAGTGCTGTAGACTTCATTGCATCCCCCTAGTAAGGAAGGGCCGAGTAGGACTATCACCGGACAAGGTAAGGAGAACACGCCGAATCGAGGTGGGGTTGGTGAGCCGATCACAGGGACTAGCTCGGGGGGCTCAGACCCAAAGGAGTTGGCCAGCGATTGTGGGGAATGGACCATTGTCACGAGGAGAAGAAGACCACGACAAGCCAAGGTCGATTCGAGACCACAACCCCCTGCCAAGGGGCCCGTCAACAATGTTGATACTTCAGGGATTTCGGCTAATCTGCTTGGGGCTGCTTTGGAGGGGGCTCAGGTTATGGGGGACATTACGAGGGGATAGGTATCACTGGGGCATTTAGACAGGGAGAAGGTCAGCTCCAGTGTTCTGGGGACAGCCCCTAGTGTTGAGCTGAATTCTTGCATTTTGCATTAAAATGAAATAAAACTATTACAAACTATCATCAAAATAAAGCTATACCCTATCACTCTCCTCCCTCAACAAAGGCAACAATGTTGAGTGGAATTCACTATTATTCACATCAAAGAAAGTAAACTCATTTACTAAAGCAAGGTGGGCACAAAAGTCAGCCACACGATTGCTATTCCTAGGAGTATATTGAAAAAGCACCTGTTTGAACTCCAGAAATAAAGCTGTATCCGGTCCTTCCACCCGACGATGGATCACATTCTGACGATCATTCAGCCTCTGCAGCCACCTGATTGCATTAATACAATCTCCTTCTATAATGATTCCATCCAGCTCAAACATCCAATCCATAAAAACCTCACGGATTGCCATTGCTGCCAACATTTCTGCCTGCAAAGCATCCCAGTGCTCGATCTTTCTCCCAGCAGCAACAATCAATTTCCCATACTGATTCCGGGCTATCACACACAAGCCAACCTGATTAGAAGGAAGTAGCGCTGCATCAAAGTTAAACTTTAGCAAACCTAGAGGGGGAGGGCACCAAAGCTTGTGAGATGGCAACCCAAAGGGTTGATTAGTACCCCGTTGCTCGAGCATTGGCAATTTAAACAGTTTTGGTAGTAATGAAAGCACCGCAGCAGCAATGACAGAAGGAGATCTACACATTTTATGGTGCTTCATATCATTCCGGGCTCTCCAAACTTGATATACTGTATAATAGTAAATTCTTCCCATGCTAGGATTGTTCTCAGCATACTTCAGCAATTCAATCTTTAGATCCACCAGAGAGTTAACAACGGGCAAATTAAACCCCCATTTATGAAGAATTTCCATCACCTGCTTCAACTTAGAGCACCGGGCCGAGCAATGATCTAAGTTTTCCTCCTCATTACATCCCCACGAGCAAAGAGATGTATTAGCTAATGTTCTTCTATTCAACCAATGATTGGTTGGAATGACATCCCTCAGCAGTCTCCACCAAAAGAAATGTTCTCGTGGGTGCAGTTTCAGTTGCTTCAGCCAACTGAAATCATAGTTTCCCTTCTCTTCACTATCTCTATAAGCCATGGCCACAACTGTCATACTCATCCTGGAATAAATGAGCTCAGGGTTATCCTCCAGACTCTCAGTGGATATATTAATAGCCAGGATACGATCAGCCATAGTATTCCCAAAACAATGTTTAACCATCTCTTCATTCCACTGAAAAGAATTATTCAACAAGTTACAGACCTTCATATTTTCCACTTCTTCAAAGTTAACGAATGTAGGCCACTTCGCAATATTACGATTCATAATCCACACATCTTGTATCACATCAATTTGGCTTCCATTCATAATGTTCCACCTGAGGATCGGTCTCAACGCCTTAGCACCATCTTGGATCACCTTCCAAGTAATAGAGACTTTCTTCCCCTGAACATAGTCCCATAAATTCATACCATACCTGGCCACCAACACCTTGTAAATAATTGAATCCTTATTCTGGATCAGATCCCACACCACCCGTGCACGCAAAGCCCCCTTACACTGAATAAGACAGTGAAAGCCAAGGCCCCCAAGATCCGTCGATTGGCATAATTCCTTCCACCCCACATAATGCATCCCACGACTATTAGCATCTTTCTGCCATAAAAATTGCCTCCCCATTCGTTCAATAGTCATAAGAACTCCGTTAGGAATAGAAGTATGGGTCATAGCATACATAGGAACAGATAACAATGAAGTTTTGATCAAGAGGGCCCTGCCAGCAAGTGGAAGATGTTTTCTGCCCCAGAGAATGATCTTCTCAAACGCAATTCTCATAACTTTGGAGAAATCAGCCACAGTCAGTCTCCTCATGACAAGAGGGAGGCCTATATATTCCAAGGAGTCAACCTTTTTATATCCCATTAATCTAACAATCATCCTCTTCCTCCAACTTGGGCAATTTCTGTTGAAAAGAATAGCAAACTTACCACCATTAATCTTCTGACCAATCCAGCAATAATAATCTCCCAATAATTCCAAAATCCAGCGGGCATTGCACCTGCTAGCTTCTGCAAAACAAGGATATCATCAGCGTACAGTAAGTGAGAAATGCTTT
>NW_021318693.1:9786682-9823865 GCF_001605985.2 Dendrobium catenatum
TAAAATTATGTATGAATATATATATATATATATACTATTCATTAGTAATTTTAGAGTGAATATGCCTATGCATATATACTGTAGACTCAAATATGATTATTTATTTTTAATCTTCAATCTTCTAGATGCTGGACCATCTAAAATATCCCAAAAAATAATGATCTTCAAAGGAAGATGAATCATTCTCTTTTGGAATATATATATATAAACAATTATATTTATTCTTTCACAACTCTTGACACTTATAACATAATATAATTATGCAAAAAATATTTACATTTACATCATTGATTTTCATAGACATTATATTCTAGGATCATTCAACTTTGCAGTATAATGCAAAACAAAGTATAAAAAATTGCATATAAGAAGGAGTGTGTGCATTTATCTATATATATAAAAGTAAATTGAAAGGAAATTCACAGCTATGGTTTTACACTTTGATCTCTAGCGGACTAATAGAAACATAAATTTGATATCAAGAGTACATAAGTATGAAAACACAAATGTGTACCCTATAAGTGATGCATAGCACAAATAAACCAAATATAAGTACCAACCTAGCCTAGGCTATAGTTGGCTATCTTTGAAAATAATCTAAGTGTTTTGTAAAATGTTGTGTGGCTTGGAAAGTTACTAAGTTTTAATAATTTAAGGTTATTTATAAATTTATTTATTTTTTCAGGGTCTCTATTTGATAGTTTAATTTCAGCATTTAATAATTTTTATATATTTTAAAGATGTTTAAAATGTTTAAGTTATTTAAGTTTTAGTTTTAAATAATATAATGTTCGACAACTTCAAGTGCCTGAAGTTACTGATTAGCCAATCCTTGACTCAAAAATGTAATGCTACCAATCCTACAAAACTGGATTAGATTGATAAAATGGAGTCTTTCATTTTTTATTAAATATTCTATTCCTTAAAGCTTCAAATTCAATACATCCTAGCCATCTTTGATGTAATGAACCACATGGTTATAAAATGGAAATTTCTTCAGAAATAGGTTATGGACCAAAGGATTATGGGTTGACTATAAACACTGAATTTAGAGTTTTGAGTTTGCACTTGGTTTACTTTCTAGGTTTGATTTTTATTTGATTTAATAAAAAACTTTGAAGGATTTTATGTTTTAAATGCTCCAATAGTTGAAAAGCAATTATGGTTGTCTGTGATTGAACAACAGATCAAGGGCAATAAATGGTTATTATCAAGTAAATGTTTAAGGTTTAAAGATAAAAATCACCATACTAAGACATAACAATGAGATGAATTTGAAGTTTGATGTGTAGTTCATTGATTGATGGTTAGAGAATGATGTTTGATGTAGATAAATTGACCTCATTAAAAACGAGATCAATAATTATGGTGTAAGATAATTTTAAGTATTCCTTTTGGAATCTAAGATGAAATGGTTTAGTTTTTAGAGTCCTTTCGTTTAAGCAATAAAAAATTTAAAAGAAATTGATATAGTTTTATACATTTTAGTAGTTTTATAAGAATGATGATGAATAGATTCATTTTTTGGTTGGTTTTATAAAGTAATAATAGGTTATTGGGATTTGATCTAACTCAATGAACGAGTAACTAGGACAAAATTAGATTATGGTGTCATCAATTAAACATGGGAGGTTAGTTCAATGTTGGCCGAGTGCATACATCATGTGTATAAGGGTTGGTCTAGGTCAAATGTGTCACTACGGGCTACATGTAGGATTGGGTAAAAGACATGGAGGATCAGCAGAACATTAAGGCTCATGTGGCTAGAGAGATATTGTATATAAGGATGATTAAATAAAATGGAGCAGTGAGAAAATTAGTGGCTTCATGCTTCTGGTAGATGTGAATGTAAAGGTAGTTTGGGGAGGCTTCATGCATGTGGAAATGAGTCAAGCGCATTGGGAAATGAATGAGGTTTGTGGTATCCATTTATCAGGTTAATCTAATGAGAGGGAGATGGTAAGATCATGATTATGTCATGGGTAAGGGATTACATTAGACTCAGAGATAGCAGAAAGAGATGAGAGAGAAAGGTAATTCAGTAGTTTCTGTGTATACGAGAGTAATATGAGTGGGAGAGTAGTTCTTACAGAGCTTTATTATCATGAGGGAAGCCATGGAAAACATATGTGTTGTTGTAGTTTACAGTTATAATGGTTTATGAATTAGGCATCAGGTTGGTGCATAAAGGTCATCAAATTACCTCCAATAAGTTTGATATGCATCCTATTGCAGAGTTAGCCATTATTCCCTTGGTTTATAATTATAGTTTTAAGTATTTAGAGTTAGCCAATATGTTTCTTAAAAGCCAGGCATTTTAAATTTGATCCCTTCTAACTCAACTAATGATGGTTTATTATACCAATAAAAAAAGTTCTTGACTTGGTGTTTTAAGAAGAATAAATATATTTATTTTCCTTATCTGACATATCATATACCTTAATTATCTTCTTCAACTTGACATGATTTGAATAAATTTTTCATCACTAGCATCTCATCTTAATAGGTCTAAAGGGGTTTTCTTAATTTATCAGTTTGATTTATCACAAATAAAACATATGTTCTACTTTAGTATCATGCTATCACAGGCGTAGTGAAGGATCCATACCACTGATCCAATCATTAAATTTTTTTTTGGTCGATGATTGATACTTATGAATCCCAGGCTTTTAAATTATAGACTTTGATGATGATAATATTCAAATAGTTCTACCTTGGGCTTTATAAGAATGTCGGGTGACTTCTTCGATCCTAATCTTTATGTTTTATTAGACATGTTATGTATAATAAACACCTTTGGTCGTTACTTTATGCTTAATAGACTTTTAAGGGAATAATACTTACATTTTGGAAAGGGTTTTAAATTGTGGCTCGGTGCCTTTCTATTGATTGGGATTTTTCTTTTCAACTTTGCCTCAATTTATTTATAAATTAAGAAAATCTCATTAATATAAAAAGGTTTGACTTATCAAGTTTGTTAAGTTCTAAACGTCTTAGTATTTTTCATTAGGTAATATGAAAATAGGGATAAATTTTCCTAAAATGGTCCCTTCTCATGGCTTATTGAGAAAGTAAAGATGTCAGTGAGTCGGTCGTATTTAGGATTTTTGAGTCTTTTATGAGGGTGTTCAGTCACTTATTTAAATTTGGTAGACTTTTGTGGTCAAACCTACTTAATATATGCAAGTATACATTCTGAATCAAGTAATAAAGTGATAGAGTAAATTGTTGAAACCATGAGTAAGTATGGTTACTTTCAACAAACTGCTAATATTTAATCTACTTATACTAGATTTTCTACTAAAATAAAAAAAAAATTAATTATGAAAATTCTTCCACTGAATAAAATAGTAAAAAAATTATAATTAATATTTAATAAATGTTTTTGGATTGATGGATATAAATTTCATATCTTTCCTAATGTGACTCTTAATTAATTATGTTTATTCTTAAGAGCATGTACATTTCGAGATCTCTATAAAGCTTATATGGGTAAAAAATATATCTATTAACCTCTTAGAATTATAGTATATTCTTAAGAACCTATAATATTTTACTTACTAAGTCTAGGCATAGAAAAGCGTATCTCAATAATCTTGGTTATTCTTGTATTCTTACAAAAAGACTATACATCACACTATATTTTAATTACGTATATGGACACTATATATATAATATATAAATAATATTATAATATTTAAAACATAATTTAATATTTATAGAATAAGAGTCATCACTAGTATATAACATCCGCTTTATATTATTAATAAGAGTAAGAGGATTGGCCAAACATATAATAAATGACAAGCAAACACATTTTCATAAAAATTATAGAAGAAAGAAAATACAAGAGAGTGATATCACCTGGAAGGATCAAAGTATCTTCTATACACTCTTTCTCCCTTTACCTTGAGGATTTTCTTTATAAAATATAGCCTAAACACTCCAAATGATTGTATCTTGTACTTCCATAGACTCCCTTAGATTTTACTCTAAGAGGGAACTGAAGAAGTACTCTAAAAGGTACTAAATTTAAATAAGTGACTGAACACCCTAAAAAATATTACATTAAAAAAACAATTATAAGAAAATTCAAAAGGAATATGGCACTGCGATGCTTAGAAGAGTGGTATCAGAATGCCCTTCAAGTGAACTAGTGCCTCGGCATTGGAACTTCAACACCATCGTGGTTCTTGCCCATATGGATGGATTACTTACGAATAGTCACATCTCTTTAATGGTAGAATATTGCCATTGAAATTTATAACTATAATGCTTTATTGCTGACATTTAAACACTGTAGCACCTCAGAAGAAAAAATTGCTCCAAGGCATATGAAATTACGGTACTATGGCATTTGAAAACAAAGAATCTAGCACCACCAAGCTAAATTTCTGATCCAGCGATACTGATAATGCTATGGTACAGGATGTGTTGCCACTGCAGCACTTGCAAATATAAAACTCAATAACAGAATTTCAGAATAAGGGATCCTTAGTGATATCGTAGGCACTACTATGATGTGGTTTCATCGCATAACATGGTGTTTCATGCTCTTTTGAATTTTGGACAATTTTAATTTTTTGTACTATAGAAAAATTAAAATAAATTTTTTTTCTTAAAAAAAAAAACATTAAATAGTACATAATTTACACTTTCTAGTGGCATGGGTCTTTAACCCTTCAAATCAATAAGTATAAAGGTTCCTCCTTGGTACACCTTCCCTATGACCAAAGGATTTTCCCACTTATGCTCAAATTTTCCTCAAATTCTTTTGTGTTGTATGATGGTTCTTTTTAGTACAAGGAATAATTCTCCTTATTGAAATGTTTAATGATGTATCATATGATCTATAAATTGCCATTCCTTCTCAATAAATTTCTAAATTATGCTAAGCTTGTAGTCATAATTCATTTAGTACATCAAGCTCTTCAATTTGCAAATAAACATTTTTTCATCTATGAGGTCATTTTCAAAAACTACTCGAAGTTATGGTAGCTCAATTTTAAGTAGTAGTACTACTTCAGTTTTGAACACCAATGCTTAAGGAGCTGCTTTGGTTTTTGTTTTGTTGGAAGTTTGATATGCCCATATTTTTTCTATCACTGTAGTATGCCACTCAATTTTGTTTATAGCAAGCATCTTTTTAGGAACCTTTAGCCATGTTTTGTTGAAGGCCACCACCAAATTATTTCCCTTGGATTATATATCATGTTAAGCAATGTATCTATGAATCTTGGCACTTTTAAAAGCATGACTATTATCTAATATTATGTGGATTGGTATAAAAATTTTGAAGAAAATATTATGGTTAAAAACGTTTATCACATATTAGTGGTGATTTCCTTAAATAGGGATTGTTCAGCCCATTTGGGAAAAAAGTCTAAAGTTATTAATATAAAGTAGTGTCTGATCGATGATGGAGGATGAATTGGCCCTATATTATTAGTGCTCGAACATTCAAATAGCTAGAATATGACTACGGGATGCAATATATTTGGTTCTTAAATGTAGGCCTGTCAATATATGACACGACCCGAAAACCCGACTCGAACCCGACTCGATTTTTTCGGGTTCGGGTCAACCCGAACCCGAAACGGGTCGGGTTCGGGTTCAGTTTTTTGACCCGTTTTAAATTTCGGGTCGGGTCCGGGTTGACCCGGAAACCCGATTTTGACACGGAATTAACCCGCTTCGAGACTGACCCGCGCTGTCCGCTCCGCTTGAGTTATCAAATGTCGTCGTGATTCGTGCGAGTGCGATTTATATGTTAGGGCTCATTTAGGGCAGCGGAGTGCAGCCGCGTTCATTTCATTTCCTTTTTCGCCTCCTTCGTCTTCGACTCTTCGTCTCTTCACGACTTCACTGCTTCGGTGCTTCCTGTGTTGCTGGCTTCTTACCTGATTACGGGCTACCTCCTTCACGGAGCTTCTCAGTTCTCTCCTCGTCGGTGTCGTCGTCTATTCCTCTATTAGTATATTTTTTAATCTTCTTCTTGCTCGAAGTTCGAAGGATATTCTTGCTTAGTATTGGTTATGAATATTTATTTTTATTTGTTGCAGTTTTGCATGACCCTGAACTTGAAGGTATGACTGAAGATATTCTTTCTTTAACAATAACTCGAGTTGAAGATGAACCTGGGGAAAGTTCTGTTATTAAGTAATATATGGTGTGACTTTTACAAGACATGGGGAAGTTCTTTCTTGAATATTTCTGTTATTAAGCTGCAACTGAAAAGTGAAAACTGACTTTGGAGTTTTGGAGTTTCATTTTCTGTAATCTCATACTATTTTGCTGAATTAGTTGCTGTAATCTCAAACTGTTTTGAAAACTTTTTCATTTTCTGTTATTAAGCTGCAAATAGCTTATCCTGTTTTGCTGAATTTGACATTTATAAAATTTATTAGCATGATTTTTATAATCTTTTATCATTAATGTCTAATAAAATCTAATTCTTTAATTTTGATAGACATTTTATAACCTGATCGATGTGTAATATAGAATCCTTTTTGAACTTCAGATATAACTTTATTAACTTCATCTATTCGTATGCATCATAGCCTAATTTGATAAAAAAATCCTTCGATACAACATGTTATTAACAAATGCATAATGTAATGCTCTATTCCTATTTTGTATAGAAAATGATTTATATGAAATAATTGATGTAAGTTTGCCTCAAATCATCTTATTCTTCAATATCTAAGTAATACCAGAATGACTTTGAGGTTCTAATGGATTTTTATATTCTTATAATGGTTTGAGGTTCATCTAGTTGGTTTTTTAGGATAATTTATTGAGGAGGTTAAGAACCAACTAGAATTACAACCTACTGACTTGGATTTGATGACCCCTCTTCTTACAGGGAAGTAAAATTATTGGCTCTAAAAAATTTATGACTGTAGACCCCAATTAATCTAGGCTCATCATCCATGTTTGAAATTTATTTGACTAATTTCATTAAGCAATCTGGTTTATTATTATAAGTTTTGAGATTTTTGAATTAGGTTAACTTTTTTAATTTGCCTTTTTAGATCAAGAAATCACTTGTGATAATATGTTAACCCAAAATTTCTAATTTATAAGCATGCAATACTTGATTTACAACAAGTTGAGAATCATAAAAAAACTTGAGCTTTTGAATTTTTTTTAAAATAATAATTTGAAGACCCTCAACTAAGGATTAATACTCTACTTCTTTATCAATTTAGGATTCAGTTAAATGAATTGGATATCTCATTATCTCTCTATTAAGTTCTACAAGGATAAGACTAATGTTGTACTTGGCCTTATTGGAGATTCGGTGGCTATGTAGGTTTAATTGATAGCGCTCCGTCAAACTACATTTTTCAAATTTGTAGTTTCGTTTTTCTCAAATAATTTGAAATTATTCAACAAACATATTACCATTGAGATTAATGTTATTTTATGACAAAGTACATAATGTTGAGGTTTATGTATATTAAAAATAAATGTTAGACAGTTCTTCTCAACTATAGAATAACATATCATTGGTTCTATTATCCTTCAACAAATGTAATAGATAACCATCTCTTTGGACTTTTTCATTATGAAGAGCTAGTAAAGCTCCAAGAATCTCCTCTATTACTATTGTGTACTAGATAAGAGGCTTCCCAAAAATTAGCACTGTAGTAGAAGGTAGGCTTAATAAGTATATTTTTTTTTGTTAAAAGCCTCTTGGAATTCTCTATGCCATTTTATATAGTCTTCTTTCATCATCAAATTTTAAATTTATTGGCACCTTCTTGATAGATTCAACTTGAATCATCGAATAAAGTATGCCACCCATAAAAGGAGCGAAGTTGTAAAAGGTTCTTTTGTGATGGAATCTCTATAATCACCATAATTTTTTAAGGTTAAATTCAATCCCTTGGTGGTGAATGAAACACAATGAAGCTTTCTTGAAGAGATGATGAAATTACATTTAAGTGGGTTAATCCTAAGATAAAATATCTTGATAACCTCAAATAGAGTTATCATGTCATCTTGATGATAATCTTAGCTTTGCATTTAATAATTAGGTCATCCATGTAACATTCAGCTATCTTGTGAATTAACTTATTAAAGAAACATGTCATAGCCCATTGATAGTTAGCACCATTATTCATCAAACCAAAGGGCATGACATTATAATAATTCCAATAGGCATTTGGAATAATATGCATTTGTCATATTTAGGAGCCAACTGATTTAATTATATCTTAATAATCTATCCATAAAGGAGAATATATCATAGTTGGATGTATTATTAATTAATAACTCAAGTACTAGGAGTAAAAAGTCTTCTTTTGGACATGCATTATTGAGATCCCAAAATTCAATACAAAGGCAAATTTATTCATTCATTCTTCTTCTTCTTCAAGTGAATGATATTGTCAATCCAACCAACTTATTTTGTCTTCACAATTAAAGCTTGCATCAATGAGCTTCTTTATTTTGGTATTAAATTACTCTTCAATCTCCATTTTCATTCACCTTGAAGATTGGATTATAGGTGTTATATCTAACCGATATCTAATATGTAAACCACCACATTAGGGGATAAACCAAACATTTTAGCATATATCCAGGCAACATAAAACCTATATTCATAGAGGAGGTTTTTTATTTCTTTAACTTGATCTCCAGGAAGAGTATCAGTAATGAAGGTTGGGTTCTCCATTCCCAAATCAACTTATTTTAGCTCATTCATCATAGTACCCTATAACCCATCCCCATATTATTCTAGTACAGGTTTACCCCTTATGTGATAATCATCAAAAAAATCAATTTCGTAGAGCTCTTCTTTATTATTGTCATCAAATTCAACTTTTCCATCAATTACTACACAATAATTCACCTTTTGAGGGTAATTTCATGCAATAAATTTAAGGCCCCTTCTAGTAAGTGTATCACTTTTTCATGATGTGAGAGGACTTTTTTGATACACTATCTTATAAAAAATGAGTTTATCTAGTAGTGATACTATAACAAATTCCTTATTTTTGTATGAACTTTAAAACTACAAGAATTATCATTCCATAAATAATATACTTTATAAGCTAGTCAAAATTCTCTTCTTGATGTTCTCCTAATTTGTAGAATAAACCACCTAATTTTGTATTTTCACTTATAGGAGAAACATAAAATATTATTAGCTCTTCTAGGTTATGCACCTAATCTTCAATTTTCTAAAGTGCCATGAAGGGATAGGCAAAACAATAAATGTACTTTTCATGATTAAAAGTCACATATTTTAGTTGAAAGATACACCTTACTTTGCTTGCGTAGGTGAACTCATAGTTACAATCATAATCTGAATATTCTTCCATTATCAATCATTTGACAAAAAACCTTTTGGACTTCTTAGAATTAACAGGGATAACCTCATCTTGTTCAATTTCACTCTCCATGAGAGTCACAATTTTGCTTGGTTTGGTCACAATGGTTATCTATGGAAGAGTTCACATTGCCTTCTTACATTCCACTTACTTTTTCTCATCTTTTTCTTTGGGTCACTCATCAATTTTTGAGTTTGATGTCATGGCTTCAAATAAACTTACCAATTTGGACTCTTTTAAGATAAATTTTTTTTATCTTCATATAATTTTATTTCATGAACTAAAAAGTGTTGCGAATCTATTTTTAGGAAATTTTATTTTGATGATAGTAAACATTTCTGATACTTCTGCTTCTCTATGGCTTCCTTGCCTACTAAAATTTTAGGTCCACAAGATCAAACTATAAATTGAACTAGCTCAAGATTAGGTATACTAGGTTTGAGTCAGTTTGTAATCTTTTATCTTTTCTTGAGTCAATTACAAATGATATGGGTCCTAATGCTAAGTAACCTTGCATAAACACACTTGAGGGAAATTTTTTTGACTGATTTAAAGTTTTTCTATTTTTGATCACATCATTCAGGAATATCCTAAAATCATATGGGATGATCAGTTAAAAATAGAAATCCTAATTAGGGCATCTTAGTTAAGGCATTCATAATTAAGCGCATCATCCTGAATGATATTTATATCTATTGGGATAATAGGCTCAAAACAGAAAGATTCAGCCAACATATCTATTTAGGTATCTTTTATTTTTGGATATCATCCAAGACATAATCCTTAATGATGCAGTATAATTATCCCTAAATTAATCTGGTAATTAAAAAAAGCAATTAAGGTTTGATTACTCGATCATATTGTCTGGGATGATCTAAGGATCGGCCAGGATAATCAGTTCAAAAACCTTAGTTATTCCTGAATGAATAAACATATGTCTACTTCTATTCAGGGTAATACTCTAAATGATATATACTGAGTTGAACTAATCGGCCAGGACGATCGTGAGATCATCCTGAATGATCAAGTTATTTTTTCATCATCCAGACATCCATTCAAGGCAATGTTTTGGATGATATTCAATGGCTTGTATTAATCTTACAGGATGATATACTATCATCTTGGATGATATGAACAAAAACCTTCTGATCCTCCCAAATTATCTTAGGTGATTGAGCTAAATTTGTATTGATCGTACATGACAATATTTATATTGACATGGATGATAAAGTTAATTTGTTACAATTAAGAGCTATTCTGATTCTCATCTATTTAATACCTCTTATTCTACACAAGATTGTATATTTTGCTACTATGTTGACCTGAGAGAGCCATAACGAGAGGGAGAGCAAGGGGGGGAGAGAGAGAGAGAGAGAGAGAGAGAGAGAGAGAGAGAGAGAGGATCTTATGAGGGAGAGTTTATACAGGGTTTCATAAAGGTTGCTCCAAGAAAGGGTCCATCATCATCTTCCCTGATCATCATCCTTGGTTCCTTGGGGGTTCTAGAGATGTCTACTTCTGCATCTATCATGGTTCTCTGCCTATATATGGAGGAAGAAAAAGGAGTTGGGTTATCTTTATGGTTTTGGAGGAAGCAGAAGGAGTTAGATTCTCTGTCCCACCAGGGTTGGTGTAAAGGAGATTTGTAAAGGGTTCTCCACTTTTCTATGGGTGAAAAAGGAGAGACATTGTGTTTAGTGTAATACTCGAGGGAGAGGCTCTGGGCAGTGGACGTAGGTCAAGTTGACTGAACCACTATAAATTATTGTGTTCTTTATTATTGCTTCCACATTT
Source organism: Dendrobium catenatum (assembly GCF_001605985.2). NCBI lineage: Eukaryota > Viridiplantae > Streptophyta > Magnoliopsida > Asparagales > Orchidaceae > Dendrobium > Dendrobium catenatum. The sequence continues at coordinate 9,797,818 of NW_021318693.1, forward strand.
AATTTCCCCATTTTGATTTTTTCATAGTGAATCTTGGTTTTGGTTTATGTTTATGATTTTTTTAAAAGATTTTTTAAAATACCAATGCACCCCCCTCTTGGTTAGCCTTGGGACTAATTCATTAGAGATTAACATCCTTGTCGAACTATCAAGTGGCATTAGAACGGGATTGATAAAAATAGTTTTTGAAAACTTTTAAATTTTGATCAATGGCTAACTTTGGTAATCATAATACTTCGAAAGTATATTCTATTATATGACCACCTTTATTTGACAATATTCCTTTTGATTTTTTGAAAACTCGCATGTCTACTTTTTTATAATCGATTGACTATCGCATGTGGATGCTTGTTAAAGAAGGTTATTCACCTCTATCTTATGAAATTAATGGCATTAAAAATGAACTTCCATTTATTGAATGGACTCTTCATGATAAGGATTTAGCTCAACTTAAATGTAAAATGCTTGAACTATTTTTTCTGTGAATTAAACTCTAAAGATTATATGCTTTTTTTAACTTGTGCTACCAGTAAAGAAATTTGTGATAGATTGTGTGTTACTTATGAAGAAATAAATAAAGTTATGTAATCTAGGTTTACTCAAATTGTCTCCTCATTGCATGCTTTAAGAAGAGAGCTAACTAACTATGAAAGAGTGAATAAAATTTTGAGATGTTTGCCTTCTTCCTTTGATGCTAAGATCACTGTAATTACTAAATCCAAATATTTGAATACTTATTCTATTGATATCTTACTTGGGTCACTCATTGCTTACGAGCAATGGGTGAACCATAGATAACTTGATATAGGTGAGCGAAATAAGGAGAAAGTTGTGGTGCTGAAGATCAATACGAACATTAATTCTTCTAGTTCTGAAAGTGATGATGTTTCTTTAATCATGAGGAAATTTAAAAGCTTTCTAATTAATATTCACAAGTGCCATAATAAATGGAACAAAGGTAATAGTAGCAAAAATTATAAAAGTTCCTCTAATGATGTTTGTTTTGAATGCAGGAAGTTAGGTCATGTAAAAGTTGATTATCATGAACTTAAGGATCACCCAAGAAAGCAGAACGGTGAGGAGAAACCCAAGTACAAGAAGGATAAGAAGCGGTTTTAAAGGCTTTTTGGGCAGATTCTATATCTGAATCCTTTAAGATTGAAGCTGAAGAGGAGACAATAAACTTGTGCTTGATGGGTGATCATCTTGGTCAATTTGATGAAGAAGAGGTATGTGAACTAACCTATGATCAATTAATTGAAGTTTGTGAGAACATTCATGCATCATATAGGAAATTAAGGAAATCTTATGCTATATTGAAATTGGAGTTTTCAAATTTGCAAAAAGAGCATGAAACTTTATTGAAAAATCATTCCCAAATTGATAGCAATCACATGTCACTACTTAATGAGTTTGATGAATTGAATAAAAAGAATTCAGAGTTGATTATTGAGCATGATTCTTTGAAAGCATCTTACACCTCACTTGAATCTAATTTTAAAACTTGTATTAAAGAATCTAAGCATAAGGAGAACTAGTTAAATATTGATAATACTATTTTAAAAAGTTCTAACTTGAGATTTAAAGATGAATTGAATACATTTGAGAGAAATTGGAAAACATCAACACTTGATCTAAAGCCAAAACCTTGGAAGAGGCATTATAACCCGAAAAAATTAGTAAATCCTTTTTTTTGGAGTTAGATGTTTTTAATGTGGCATGCTAGGACACATTTCACACATTTATACTATTCACCATACTACACATTGGGTGTGGAGATCCAAATTGCATGATTCATTGTATAACACACATACATTGCATTATTCTTTTCATAAGAATGGAACCAAATATGTTTGGGTTCCTAAATCTAACATTTGATGACTTTGTAGGTGTGCTCTCACTAAAGACCTCGTGAGGAGCATGTGGTACTTAGACAGTGCAGGCTCATGTCTCTTAATTACACCTTAAAACAACTACAGCATAACAACAAAAATAAAAAACTAACTCAAACATTCATGCCTTGATGCAAAAACAAACTTTGCTTTCATTCTTTTCTTTTGTGTTCTTTCTGCTTTTTCTTTTCTAGTTTTTTCCTCCTCCTTTTTTTGATGTCAAAAGGGGGAGTAGTGTTTGAGTTTTTTTTTTTTCATTTATTTAGTTGTAATTGTTTGATTGTTTATCATCATTAAAAAGGGGGAGATTTTTATGAATTTTTTTCAGGAAATTTAATTTTGATGATAGAAAATATTTATTATACTTATGCTACTCAATGATTACCTTGCCTACTAACATTTTTGGTTCAGAAGATTAAACTATGAATAAAACCAGCTCAAGATTGGGTAGACTAGGTCTGAGTCAGTTTGTAATCTTTTCTTTTTCTTGAGTCAATTACAAATGACGTGGTCCTAATGCAAAGTCACCTTGCACACACACACTTGAGGAAAATTTTTTGACTGATTTAGAGTTTTTTATTTTTGATTCATCTAGGATGATCCTAAAATCATCCAGTATAATCAATTAAAAATAGAAACACTAATTATAGAATCCTGGTTAAGACAGTTATCATTAAGTGCATCATCTTGGATAATATTCGTATCTATCGGCAAGATAGGCTCAAATCAGAAAGAATCAGTCACCAAATCTATTTAGGTGACTTTTATTTTTTGATGATACAATATAATTATGTCTAAATTAATCTAGTAATTAAGGAAAGAAATTAAGGTTTGATTGCTTGATCATATCATCTAGCACGATCTAAGGATTGGCCAGGACGTTCAGTTCAAAAACTTTAATTATTCTTGGATGATCAAACATTGGCTTGCTTCTATTCAGAGCAATACTCTAGACGATATGTATTGAATTTAACTAATCGGCTAGGATGATTATGAGATTAGACTAGACGATCAAGTTATTTTTTATCATGTAGACATCCTTTCAAGGCGATATTCTAGATGATATTCAATGGCTTGTAATAATCATACATTATGATATACTATTATCATGGATGAGATGAATAAAAACCTTTTGATCATCCCAAATCAACTTGGCTGATTGAGCCTAATTTATATTGATCGTGCAGGATGATATTTATATTATCTTGGATGATAAAGTCGATTTATTATAATTAAGAGCTATTCCAAAGCTCTTCTATATAAGACCTCTTATTCCACGCAAGATTTTATCTTTTACTGCTGTCTCGACCTAAGAGATCTAAGATGAGAGAGGGAGTTTATGAGGGGTTTCACAAAGGTTGCTCCAAGCAAGGATCTGTCATCAACTTCTTCGGTCATTGTCCCTGGTTCCCTAGGGGTTCTAGGGAGGTCTACTTTAGCATATGATCAAGATTCTCTGCCTGCCTCAGGAGGAAGCAAAAGGAGTTGGGTTCTTTGCCTGCTTCAGGCGGAAGCAAAAGGAGTTGGGTTCTCTACCTCATTGGGGTTGGTGGAAAGGTGGTTTGTAAAGGCTTCTCCACCTTACTATGGGGGCAAAAGGAGAGACAATGTGTTTAGTGGAACATATGGATCAGAGGCTTCGGGAGTGGACGTAGATCAAGTTGATTGAACCACTATAAATTATTGTATTCTTTATTATTGCGTCCACATTTAATTCGCTCAGTTTGAGTTTTTCATGGTGAATCTTGGTTTGTGTTTATGTTTATGCTTTGATTAAAAGATTTTTTAAAATATCAATTTACCCCCCTCTTGGTTAGCCTTGGGACTAGTTTATTAGGGATAAACATCATTGTCGAACTATCAAAAAGGTTATATATCAAATGAGATTTATAACTATTCTCCATCTCTAAGATACTTTAAGAACTAATGTTGGGTTGATGGAATATTATTATATTCATACTGCTAGGGACTTCCTAGATGCCCTTGAATGAAGAGTCCACATAAATTATATGGAGATTATGTTTTGGATAAAGTTCTCCAAATTTTAGAGGAAGTATAAACAACCCCGTAGTCTTCTATAATTTCTCATTAAATCCATGTATCATTAGTTTATCCTAGTGATGATGTTACATATCATTAGAAAATGATCTCAATGTTTTGAAGCATTTGAGATTTATGGAAGATCCATGATTTATTAAGGTTTAGCTTAACATGATATCATTACCTCTATAGTAACATATATAGGGTTATTGTGATAAATTGTTCCAAGCATTAGGTCATCATCGATGAAAGAGATAATTAGTCATTTCGAGCCTAAAGATCTTTAATCATATAATATTCAACAAATATGCTACATATATTTTGAAACCAACGAGAGCCTGGATCAACATTTCATAAACATATTTAGACATTAAGAGTGCTACATATATGTTAAGTTATGCAGTAATATTTTGTAGATGAGATAGGATATTATAATCTCCCCCCTAAGTTAAAATACATTTATTTTTGGATCTTTATGAATAAATTCAAGATTTATAACCATTCCTTCTCCTTCCTAAAAAAATGTGGCTCCCTTCTTCAACAAAGGTGGTAGTATTTTTCTCTCCTCAACTATAGTTGAGCCACTTTATTTTATTAAGATTTAATTAATGGAGTACTTTATTTAAAGTCAGCCATTGTTGCTTCAGGGGATTCATCTATATGCTCAAATCACTACCCAACCTTGCATATTCCATTTGTGATGTTATGTCAAGTTTATACTCACCTTCATGAGGGAAAAATAAATCTTCCTCTGAACTAATGTCCATTTGTAACACCATAAGACCAAGCTTAGAAATCACTTTGTCAGTATGCACTTACGCTGTTATTGTATCTAATGTCATTCAAAAAACTAAATATTTCTCCATAAGATTTGAATCTTCATCTACTTCTTCTGTTTAAATAATTTTAAGTTCTAAGATAAAGCCTACAAGATTGATGGGTCACATAATAATTTGAAAATAATTATCCAGACAAAAAAATAATTATTTGGGTTATAATCTTTTCCTCTTTATTTTTTTTTAATTATTTATTTCTTATATGAATATTTTATTTTATTTTTCAAAGATTTTATGAGCAAGCCTTGTTAGGAAGCCATCAATAAGTATATGCAATTAAAGTTTATTATCCATTTAAATCTAGCACTGGATCAGTAGAAGATTTCCATTTGATACTAAAACCTCTTTCAACTAGTTTCAACATTTTTATTATCTTCAAATATACCAAAGTCTACTATTATTCATTCTGAATTGATTCTTTATCAACTTTTTCTTTATCCAGGTGCACGAAAGGGCATGTGACCACCCGTGCTATTTCTCTGATAGGGTGAACTAAGACATTGCATGATAGTGTTCTATACATTTGGGTATTTTCATTGTAGCCAATCTTTTAAGACATAGTAACCCTTAGTTGGAAGATTGATAACTCAGTGGTATGAGCAATATATTAGATTTTTTTTATGAGCAATATATTAGATCATTAATTTGATTAAACTATTTAGGTTTTTCCCACTCTAGTAACTCAAGGTTAGCATTAAGTGTTTGCATAAGTAGTTTTACCACACTTTTCCTTATAAAAAATATTCTTTTTTTATTTTTTGTTTAAGGGATGTGATTTGATCACCATGGTCTCATCATTATCCATTGACATTCTTCTCCATGAAGAAAAGTTTGAGGCTTTTCTTTTCCTCAAACTATAAACAATGGTTTTGGATTGCGATTGACTGATTGTTTTCCACTATCATCAATTTAAATAGGCCATTTTCCTTTATCAATATTATGTATTATACTTTTACTTTTATAAACCCTAGAACATAATGTGGAATGGGCTTCACTCTTCCTAATTTTTTTAGATCTTCCTTTTATAATTTTTTTGAGTGGCCCTCATATTTTGATAAATTTAATAATTCATCTTTTTAACCTTATCTGGTAAACCATTAAATGTGGTTAATGAGGCCATACAAAAGAATTTGTAGCAACATGTCTTTCTTGTTTCCCATTATTAATCAAATGGAATACTCCTCTTCCAACTAGTACTTGCATTTCATACTAATGTTTGGCTTATGAGTGATATATTTAGTTACTGACTCATCCATTCTCCTCTTCTTTGAGGTGAGACTAGCAATAGTTATCTTCTACATAGAACTGGTGAATCCCTTTACAAACATATCTCTGAGCTCACAAAAATTCTTTATCAAATTATTTGGTAGCTTAATATGCAATTTGAAAATAGTTGATGTGAAACTGCTAATGATCTTACAAAAAAGTTATGTGTCACTATCCCTTGTGTTATGTGATGATGCTTTAAACTATGCTTGTTTTTTCATAAGATTAATGTTGCAAATGTTATAATATTGGCGAGCAATTATTCATATTAATCTCCTTCTTATTCAGCACTTGAGGGGATTTTTCATCAAGCTGATTATAATTACCTTGCTCCTGTTAAGGATCGTTCCTTTTGCCAATAGCAAGCCCTATTTCATGGTGTTATTGGTAGATACATAATAAAAGCGGCACACTATTATTCTAAACCATATAAATTACATCAACTTTTACATTGTATTCATCATCTTCATTTTCTTGCACTCGTATATCTAAGCGATTGTTTCAATGTATCTCTGGTTCAACACATGGGCTGAATATTTATTTGATTAGAGGTCTATTATAAAAATTGACATTCTCGTTATAGTATGACATTGTTTGATGATGGGATTTCTTAGAAAATTATTCAAGGTTTGAACCATTACAATTATTAATAGTTGGAAACTTTTTCTTGTGTACCCATTATTGAAAATTTTTATCAAAGGGTATATCTCTCAGTGGTTACACCATGTTTCACGCACATATATGCTATCTTTTTTAGTACTCTTTTTTCATGAAGTATTAGCATCATAATTTCTTTAGCCTTCCATTAGGACAATTCAACAACAATTCTGGGATGGGAGGTCTAAGTATCATGCTCCAATATTCATTGCTTAGAGTTAATTTTTCTTTTTCTTGACCTACCATAGAAGATGGAAACTCTCTTTGTGGGGTTCTTCTATTCTCACTTGTTAATGGCCTTTCATACATCTTTTTATTTATCCCACTTTCTTTTATTGTCATTAGTACTTTGTGCACTCTTGCAAACAACATTTTAAGTTCTTTCTTCCTACGAGGAGCCCTGGCTTGGGGATGTTCCACCTTGAATGGTTGTTTTAGCTCACTAATAACACTATTTATCTTAACCCAATTTAGATTTGCATATTTATTTCTAGTGTAAATTTTATCCTCATAATGTTAATCAATTTAGTCTGTAATATGTATTTCACGATTTATTAAATTAACCATGCTGAAAGTGTTGCAATCCTAAAATCTTACCATATTTTTTGATGGTTTCAAATATTATTGGCTGATGAATTTCTTAATCATAATATTTTGGATATTAGTTTCGAGCACTACTAACCTTTTTAGGTAAAACCATACTTGAAAAAACACTAAAGGATCTAGTCTCAAAACTTTGATATATCAGAGTGTGAGTTGATGTATTGTATTAAAGAGTTTATAATTTTAATTTTATTAAGTATATTTTTTTAAAAGGTTTATATTTGTTTAGTGACCATGCACACACATAAGAGGGTGTGAAATAAAAATTTAAAATTTTTTTGAAGATCATATTAGATAATCTAGAATGTATTGTACAATCTATGACATTATATGTTAATCAAAAGGTATAATTTAGTTAAATAAAGTTTGAAATAAAATTTATGTAATCACAATGTTTAGAAATTTTTCTCATCAGTGAAAATTAGATAAGAAATTTAAATTTGATAATTTGCTCTATTAGTACTATAAAATTTGAATCATAATGTATAATGTTTTAAAATTTTACCTAATTTAATCCTTGTTATCAATTAATGAAATTTAGATTATTTAAGATTTAAGATCATATGATACAAACATAATCAAACTGGCATACGATTCATCCAATATGAAATATTAATCGATAAAACTAATCTTACAATACACTCGTCCCTTTACATTATATGGTCTTGACGAAACTGAACTGATCGTACTGGACTACTATTTATCATATAGTATTAATATATGAGAATTCAAGTAATTATACTATATAGATTATGATCATACTACATAAACATAAGCAAATAATTAAAACATTAGGGTTAAAGAATCTCATAATTAAACTATTATTAAAAACTCATAATAAGTCTTAGGCAATGAAAGATGCGTTAATTTCATCAAAGCCTTTCAAGAGAGTGAGTTAAATAATGGGAGAGAAAAAGTGAGACTGTATGAGAGAGAGATAAACCTTTTGGGTTTATTGAAAGTTTAAGATGGTTTTGACATGGTTCTTTATACAAAATGCACCTGAGTTCCTCCATATGTTAATGTTCTTCTTAAATAAAATTTTGTGAAGAATCCTTTGGGGTCAATGGTCCATAGATACTTCATTGTACCAATAAGCTAAAAGGATTTTTGGCCACACTGCCTCTTCGAGGAGGTTAAATTGATTTAAGCTACTCTGCATTACCAAGGAGGTGAAATGGATTTCATCTAATATGCCGCACTAAGAAGGTGCATGGGATTTCTGCTGCTTCACCGCACCGAGGAGGCAGAAGTAATTTTGTATGGGATTCTCTACCTACTAATGGGGCTAAGGAGAGTAAAAATTGATTGGTAGATTACATAGGTAGGAGGGCCTTCATGTAGTGGACGTTGGTCATGTTGACTAAACCACTATAAAAATTTTGTTTGCATTATTTTTCTTTTAGCATGTTATTTATGCAATTTACTTACATATTTCCTTTTATGTTATATGGATTACTCTTAATTGTTATTGTGATACAAAAATCATTATGTTTAATTGGCAGTTATCTTTGTTATGAAAATAATAAAAAATTAAAACAAAAAGAAAAGGAAAAAAATTTATTTTTTACTTTTACTATAAAATCACACAAAAGATTAATATTTTTTTTTAAGTTTAGTTGAGACTTTATTTATCAAAATTCTTCTGGAAAAATTTTAAGTTTGTCACATGAATTGATTTCAAATACTTCTTTAGTTGTTTCTTTTAAAAAAGGAAACTCAGTTAAATATCCAAACTCAATCATAATATCATCATGAAGGTTAGATTAATGTTTCATTATCAATATATAAAAAGAATCTCAATTTATTTTCATAATTAAATGAATCATAAAGAATATTAAATTCACACAAAATGATAAAAAATATTAAATTATTATTTTGATTAAGATACTAAATAAATGTATTTATTTTTATTATGAAGAAAAATCGATGTACTACATAAATAATATTCAATTTGTCTCAATGGAGAAAAGAATGTTTACTTATCATTCTAATAATGAAAGAAAACCAATGTTTGAATTTAGGTCTACATACATAGATACTTCCCCCATCGTGAGAAAAAAACTAATATATGGTTTAAATAATTATTGGAATCTAGTCTCCCTATAAGGGCAACCCATAATAATTAATTACATCTCCAAAGAAAACACTCTCGACAAAATTTAATACTAAAGTTTTTGAATTCATATAGATTTAAAGAAAGTCTTGGGCTATCAAGATTTGAATATACATGCTTTAAATTATAAATTTAAATTTAGATTTAAAGTTAAGATTTAGACTTTAAAATTTATATTTTGAAATAATAAAATAAGATCTATAGAGATTATCAATCTTGCAATCGTACTATATGATCTTTACCACAAGAATTAAATTTTTATGGGTTTTCAAAGCCCTCTATTTATTCTTTCTCCAAAGACATTGTAAGTGTCTTTAGCATGCATTAAGTCTTCATTCTTTTAGAGAAAACTTAAAAAGAGAGCCTTGAAAGGGACAAAGGAAAGGGTGGAGTTTGAGTGGGATAAGATCCTTGTGTGTTTCTAAGGAGTGTAGAGGGAAGTTCACATGTTTGCCTCGTAAGCTTGCATCTTAGTACCATTACATTCAAGGTTCGTCTTCAAGGTTATTTTTGGAACAAGATGATCTTTTTGGTGTCAAAGGACCTGGCTACATTGCTGCATCATGGAAGGTGAAAGTGATTCAAGTTTCTTTGTCTCATCTAGAGGGTGAAAAGGATTCTAGGTCCTTTACCTCACCAAGAGGGTGAATAGGAGTCATTGTTCTATGCTTGTGAAAGGAGTACTATTCTCTAACACACTGAGTTGGTGGAAAGATTTTGTATAGGCTTCTCTTCCTAATTGTGGGGGTTAAGGAGATTCACTAAAGAGTTTAATGCAATACCTAGAGAGGGAGTCTCTAGGGTGTGGACGTACGTCAGGTTGATCGAATCACTATAAATCTCTGAAGTGTTTGTTCTTGATTTTATTTTGTACACTTTATTTTTTGCATTTATTTTTATGATAACTATGAGGTTGAAAATCTCTAATTTTCTTTTATTTTGAAATTACATTCCTTTCAATTCAAGTGATAAAAGTACAAGTTTTCAAATGTTTTAAAAAGCATTAAAATGGGAGATTTTTCTTTCTATTTAAAAAAGTTTTATAAATCACAAATTCACGCCCCCCTTCATGGTTTGCCTCAGGACTAGTTTTATAAAGATTAACAACCCTCACAAACTCTTAAGTGGTATCAGAGAGTGATTCCAAAATATAATTTTAGAAAACTTTTGAAAAAAATATCAATGTCTAACTTTTGAAATCATAACATTATGGAAGGATATTCAATACTATGACTACCTTTATTTAAAAATATTTCTTTTAATTTATGAAAAATCTGCATGTCTCCTTTCTTGCAATCAATTGACTATCGAATGTCACATATGATTCAAATTAGTTTTTATGTACCATAACATATTATAAATGGAGTCAAAACTGATATACCTTTTGCTAAATGTAGTAGATTTTATTAAATTAATACTCAATCGAATGCTAAAAAACTTGAATTATTTTTTTTGTGCTTTAGATTTTGAAGATTTTATAAGAATCCCTACTTATACTACTGTCAAAGAAATTTATGATAGATTATGCACTACATATGAAGGTACTAATGAAGTCAAGCTATCTAAGTTGAATATTATAATACATGATTATGAACCTTTTTGCATGAAACCTTATGAAACTATCTTAGATATTTATACTAGGTTTATTCAAATTATGACAACATTATATAATTAAGGTAAAGAACTTTCAAACATTGAAAAGATCAATAAAATTCTACATTATCTACCTGATAAATTTTATGCTAAAGTTAATGTTATGTATGAATCAAATGACTTGAATGATTATTCTATTGATAATTTGCTTGGCTCACTCATTTCCCACAAGTAATATGTGAGTAAAAAACTTTTTGACTCATATTAAAATATAGTGTTTAAAGATGAAGACATGGATGGAAGTGGCTTAATAGATGATGAGAGTGAGGAAATAACATCAATAATAACAAAAACTACCATAGCACAAGAATCAACATGAACAAAAGTAAAACAAAGGTAAACATGGCAAGAATGTTTAGATTTCTTCTGATGTTATTTTTTTTAGGTGTAGAAAACCCATGTATATGTCAATTTGGTGCCCTAATATGAAAACCCTTCTTGCATAGGAAAATGTTGAAAATAATCCTCGCTAACGACTCTTTGCACTATGCTCTGAGGTGATTCCTAGGTGATTTTTGGGTTCCTCTTCTACTCTGAGGCACTGGATTTTTAACCTCCTGGCTTAGATTTTTTAGTTGTTCTAATTTCTCTTTGTTGTTTTCTCTCATGGTTCTTTTTTGGGCGCTAATTTTATTTGCTCTTTGCTTTTTTTTTTGTGGGGCAATGATGACTCCGTCATCATCGATCCTAGTTTCTTCCTCTCTTTTTGAGGGGAAAATGCAATCTTTTAAAGATGTTCTTATGGGATCCTCCTCGTCATCACCAAAACTTCATTTAGTTTACTCGTCTTTTAATGGATATCTATCTCTTCTTTTGGAGGAATCAGGGGTAGTATAACTAGCTGCTCGTTATGCTTTAACTTTGGTTGGTAAATTTGTTTTGAGAAGGCCTAATCCTGATGTCATACGTATGTTTTTCATTAACCTAAATCTCTCTAGATTGTTTCACGTTGGTTTACTTGATCAAAGACATGTTGCTATCCAACTGGCTAATGATCTAGACTATAGTAGGATTTTTACTAAAAGGTCCTATTATATTCAAGCATGTCAAATATGTTTACTAAAATGGACTCCAGATTTTGACGTTAGGGAGAAATCTCCTATTGCTCTGGTTTGGACCTCGTTTACTAATTTGAGATTACATTTTTGTAACCACCAAATTCTATTGGGGATGGCATCTATCTTTGGGCGACCAATAAAGACTGAACAAGCTACAGCTTTGGTTTCTAGGCCATCAGTTGCAAGGGTAATGGTTGAATTGGATGTCTCTAAGAAACATCCAAATGAATATTGATTGGGTCCGAAGTTAAGGGTTATTTATAAAAAATTGAGTTCGAGAATTTACCTATATTTTGTTCTTTCTATAAAATGCATGGGCATGCTATGAACGAATGCTTTTAGAAACACCGTCACCTTGGTATTGATAAGAATTCTTTGAAACAATCTAATGGGGTTGTTGGTATTAAGATTTATCCTACTGAAGCTCCCTAACTTATTCTGGTTCCTTTAGTGGATATTACCTCTAACCCCTCTCAACTTTTTGAGGAATCATTAGTGGGAATTGAGATAGATCCTCTTCCAATTAGATCCAATGATCTTTCTAATAATGTCAATTTGCCTCATGATCAGGGAGTTATTTTTAATAATTTACATATTCATTATTCATATTGTGAGAAGATTGTGGACCATGCTTTTCCTAATGAAGGAACATCTCTTTCTTGCATTATTAATCATAATGTGTGTGACTCTATTGATATTATTATTTTTAATCCTTTAAATGTTCCGGAACCTATGAAGGAAACTAATTGTGACGCTCATTTGGTTGTTAATAAAGTTGACAAGAATGACTTGGCCTTAAAGGATGGTAAATTTGTTTCTATGGACCATAATTCTCCACCTACTAATTACTTTAAAGAACCTGTTATGAAGGCTACTGATAATTTGTTATGGAGGATGAATGTTCTAATACCCATAGGGATCAATATAATGATAGTTAGACTCCTTCAACTTCTAATTATAATAGTAATGCTCTTACTAATACTGATGAGATGCATCTTGCTGCTAAATGTTTGGCCAAAGATGATAATGACACTAATTTTATTAAATTTCATAGTAAAAGAGGGTGGAAGCCAAGGCATATCTCTTTACAACCTTCTAGAAACACTCCTCAAAACACTTGCTTGAATACTTATCATTAATATGTTCTTTATGTTTAGTACCATTATTTGGAATGTGAGGGGCTTTGGTTACCTATTTTCTAGAATTCGTGTTAAGAATTTATGTCATGTGCATAATATGTTTATCCTTATCTTACTTGAACCACTTCTCTCCGCTTCTAGGTTATTAAGCACCTCTCAATTTTTGTGTCTTAACTATCCTACTTCGAATGTGGCTAACAAAATTTGGGTGTTTTAGAAAATTTTCATTAAAATTGATGTTATTGGTCATTTTAATCAAGTCATACATTGTAAAGTTGAGGCTCTTAATTTTAATTGTTGTGCTTCTTTTATGTATGTTGCCTCTTACCTTTACATTAGAAAGATGTTATGGAATCAGATTTTGAATTTTTATAGTATTTGTAATTTGTGTTGGTTAGTTGGTGGTAACTTTAACGCTATCAATTCCCCTTCTAAAAGGATTGGTGGTTCTTCCCCTTCTTATCGTTCTATGGAAGATTTTAATAATATGATTTTGTCTTGTAATTTGATTGATATTTGGTTTGTTGGTAATAACTTTACCTGGAATAGGGGACATTTATGGAAAAGGCTTGACCGGGTGCCCTTTAATGATTCTTGGATTAATTCTATTAATTTCATTAATGTGAAGCATCTTAATAGAACTTTGTCTAACCATTTTCCTCTGCTTATTACCGTTAAGAATAGACACTTTAATGATTCCTCTCATTTTAGATTCCAAAATATGTGGTTACTTAATGATTCCTTTTTTGATGTTTTTCAAAATAATTTGCAAGCTCCTTTATACCCTGATAACTCTATTTTTGGTATGAACATACTTGGGTTCAAGCTTAAGAGGTTGAAACAAGTTCTGAATTCTTGGAATCATCATGTTTTTAGAAATATTTTTTTTAATATTTTATAAGCTGAACATTGTGTGAATTCTTATGAGATATTTAGTTAAAATGACCCTAATGATGCTAATTTTTCTTTGTTAAAGCAGTCTAAATTGGATCCTTTTAATTTTCAAGCTCAGGAAGAGGTCTTTTGCGAACAATTATTACGTCCTCTGACCGAATGGTTTTATAGGATCGGCCACCATTAATTTTACGCCACGTAGCAGCCCGACGACCCGACCCAAACCCGTTATATTTTGGATATTTGACGTTTTTTTTTTTTGTTTAAACGGGCGGGAAAACTTTAAAAGACGCGGGTATATAAACTTCTGGCCGATTATCTACTGTGCACAGAACGTTATACAGTATTTAGGGTTTACGAAACTTCCGCGAAGCATTGAACTCGATGGATTCGAAGGAACCTACTTTGGGAACTCCTACTTTGGAAGAGTTAGACGATTTCGACGAAACATTTGGCACTTATATTTTGGATGACGATTTTTCCTATTTTTTACAAGTAATTTATCCTCCATCTTCGTCTGATCCTCTCATTTTTTTTTGTACCTAACCTTCTGATAACTCGGTACTGCTCGTTATTTAAATGTAACTTGATTTTTTATTAGTAGGTACTGCTCGATATTTGTTTATATTGCTTGAATTTGTTTTTTATACTTATGACAAAGAAATATCGAGATTTCTGACAACTCGGTATTTCTCGGTATTAATAAGTATAACTCGGTATTGATAATTTTTTAATATCAACGTACGTTCACTAGACTAAATAATTGTTCCTAATTCTGACAACCTTGTTGAGTTGTCTAATTTAGCTGTGCTTCATTTTCAAACCCATTTCAATAAAGTTTTCAACCCTATTCAGGTTATGGATCACTCTTTTATTCCCAACCTTTTATCCCTTGAGGATAATGATTTTTTATCTAGGCCTCCCTCTCTTGCGGAGGTTAAAGAGACTTTGTTGGGAATGAATAGTGATTCTGTGGAGGAGCCTAATGGTTTTATGACTCTTTTTTTTTTCAAAAACGTTGGAACATTATTCATAATTACATTTTTGCTACAATTTTGAATTTTTTTGCTGGTAATCCTATCCCTAAATATTTTTACTTCTACTTATTTAGTGCTTATTCTGATGAATAATTCTGTTCAAACTTGGAATGACTTCCATCCTATTAGCCATTGTACCTTCCTCAAAAAATTGGTTTCTAAAATTTTTATGAATTGTCTTTCTTCTATTTTACCTAAAATTATTTCTCCTTATTTGATGGGTTTTGTGAAAGGAAGGGCTATCACAGATAATATTCTTTTGGCACAAGAATTTGTTGGTGGAATTTTGAAAACATGTTTTGAAAATATTAGTTTTCTTTGGGACTTAAAATTGAATTCTAAAAATCTCCTTTTAAACCAAGCGCCCTAATGCTATTATCAAGATCAAGAGACCATCGCCCCGTCCAAAGCTGATCGGATGGTTAATACCAAGCACTAAAATCAAATTGCTTTAAAGAGTTAAATTGGAGAAATAGGGTAAAATTATACAAAAACAAATTAATGGTGTAACATCTTGATTTAAATAGGTCAAGCTAGTTTGTAATAATTAAAATTGATTTGACTCAAGGGACATTAAATTGAGTAGATTAAAGTCATGGAGCCTTAAATTGACTACGAATTGGTCGACTTAAATTCACACTCGAAGCCCAACGTTGAGGAGAATCAAATTCAAAACGAGTCGAAGAGAGGTCGATTGCAAGATGTATTGTAGGCGATGATGATTGAAAGGTTAATTAATCAAAATGTAGATCAAAAATTGGATGATTGAAAGTTAATTGGAACTTTGATTAAGAGTTGAATGGGATATGTTTGGGACCTATATGATCGATAAGTGAGAACTTATCAATCATTAGGTCACCAAAATAAAACCCAGGTGGATCCTAGTGACCTCATACAAAAATGAGGTCAACAGAATTATACCAGTATTTGAATTTCTGGGTTAGAGGGGGGAATGAGATTTTGTAACTTGATATTTCTAGGGCTTATGACAATATTGATTAGAATTTTATTTAGTTTATCCTAGAGCTTTTTGATTTTAACTTTGTGTTTATTAAACTTATTATGGATTGTATTGAAGATGTCTATTTTACCATCATTATTAATCATTTTAATCAAGGTTTTTTCAAATCTTTTCATGGGGGCTTGGTGAAGGTAATTTTTTTTGGCAATATAGATGGTTTAGTAATATGGACACTATCCTATTTTCTACTTCTACTGCATCGATTAAAGTTAATTCTTTCTTTAATAAAAATTTTTGGGACTATGATAAGCTTTCTAATAGGATTCCTGACTGTATTATTCATCGTATTTTAAATATACTTATTAATACTACTTCCAAAGATATTATTTAATGTGATTTATCCAAAGAAGGTGTTTTTCACATAAAGAATGCTTGGCATTCTTTCTGAGATAAAGGCAATATTGATAATATTTTTTCTAATATTTGGCATAAGAGCATTCCTTCTAGGATTTCTATTTTTGTTTGGAGAGTTTTACATAGATTTATTCCTATGGAGAACAATATCACTAAAAATAGGGTTCAGTCTGGCTTCCAACTGTCAAAGTTGTTTTCACACGAAGAATATGCATCATGTTTTTGTTCTTGGACCTTTGCTATCAGAACTTGGGTTTATTTTGATGATTTGTTTTAGTTAAATTGCATTAATGCTCACATTTCCCTTTATTCCTTACTTAAGTCTTGGTTTCTTAATACTAAAGGTCACATTCACAATGCTATTCCTTCACTCCTTCTTTAGTTTCTTTGGTTGGAGAGGAATAACTCCATTTTCAATGGTGTGAGAATGAATCATCATAATGTTATTCAAAGGGTGAAGGATAAGGTTTTAGCTCTTGTAGCAGGTAAATTATTTACTTTTAAGAGTTTTAAAAATTGTTATTGTGTTGGTACTACTTTAGGGCTTAACTTGGAGGGAGCTCCTTCTACTCTTAATGTTACCAATTGGAACAAGCCCCCTCCTAATTTCTTTAAATTAAATGTTGATGGTGTTATCAATGATTCTATGGCTCATTGTGGTGGTATTAATAGGGATAATAATGGTTGTCTCTTTGTTGCTTTTGCGGGCCCGATTCCTAATGGTAACACTTTTACTTCTCTTACTAGGGTCATTCTTTAAGGTATTCAATTGTGCATCCCTCTTAACTTTACTAATTTGTATATTAAAGTTAATTCAGGTATTAATCTTCTACCTTTTAGGAGGGGGAGGATATGTGTTGCACCTCGAATATCTTCTATCATGTTAGGGAAATTAAAAGGCTGTTGCTATTTTTTAACTATTCATTTTGCCATGTTAGTAAGGATGGCAATTCCTGTGCCTCTTGGCTTGCTAAGTGGGGTTGTAATCTTGGTTGTTTTATTGATATTATATCATGTACTAATCCTACTCCTCTTAGTGGTTAGATTAACCTTGATGCGTGTGGTACTCCTAAGTTTGCTCTTAACTACTTATTTTGTTTGTTGTTGTTCTGGTTGGATTTTTCCCTACACCTGTGTGTTAGCTTGGCTTTTTTATTTTTGTAGCATTCTTAGTTTGACCTGATGGACTTCAATGGTATTTTGTTTATAGCTATATCTCCTTGGTCATTATTTTCTGTTGAATGTGCCTCTTTCCAGTCTTTGGGGTATTGTGTACTGCTTCATTTTCACCTGGTTTTCTCATTTTTGGCTTTTTTGTGGTTGGTACTATTATGTGTATCCTTATTTAGCTAATTTCTTTTTGGATTTTAACTTGAGCAAAGATTTATCTAGTTTTAATGCTGAAGGTCTATCCCATTGTTGCTCTCCTACCTTTGTTTTGTGGGGTGTTGGGGGTAATGGTGGTGTTATGGCT
The DNA here is from genome assembly GCF_001605985.2 of Dendrobium catenatum. NCBI lineage: Eukaryota > Viridiplantae > Streptophyta > Magnoliopsida > Asparagales > Orchidaceae > Dendrobium > Dendrobium catenatum. Next base: position 9,815,858 of record NW_021318693.1, read on the forward strand.
GGGTTTTCTTTATTTGTGAGAAATGCTATTAGATGGATTGTTAACTATAGGTGTATGTTGCATTTTAGTGCCGTTATGTATTATGGCACTCTGGTTAATTTATGCTTTGTTTTTCCCAGTGTCTTTTCTGGGATATTGGGGGTAACCATGATTTTTATGCTGATATTTCTTGTTCTGCTGGTGGTTGGGTTACTGCCTTTAGCTGGGTGTGATGCACTTTTATATTTATTTCTTTTGGGTTTCTGGATAAACCATGCAATGCTATTGGGGTTTTTAGGCTATGCTGGTGGGGTTTATCTGTGGTGGTTTTGGATGACCCACCTGGTAGGATTGAGTGGCTTGTGGATTTTTCTAATAAATAAAACACTAAAATAATAAGGCTCGCTATACTAAGTATATTCTGAGCTCTTTATGTCTTAATTCTAAGACTTTCTTTACTTGGAATAGTATTGTCTTTGGTTCATTTTCTACTAGCAGCTATTCCCTTTATTATTTCTATTTAACTAATATTTTGTTTTGGTGTACCTCTTTCTTTGTATCATCTCTTTTTTGCAGGTAGAGCTGCTTCTGGTTATTTTCAAGATTTTTTGCAGAAAGATTGGAACTTACTATAATCATACAATCTTTCTTTTTTGGATGCTTGTCTATAACATCGTTATCATGTTACTAGGGATCCTTATAATTTTGATTAGCGGAGCCAATTGGCTTGTAGGTTTTCTTTTGCTTTGTTTTGTAGCTCGTAATAGCATTTGTGAGCCAATGGTCTCCTAAAAGAACTCTGTAACTGTTTCTTTTATACTAACATGTAGGCTCCTCTGTGGGTTTTAATTAAAAAAAGGAAAATATTAAAAATAAGCCAATTGTTATAAGGGCAAATGTTAAAAATAAAAGATCTCCTAGGCAGACCTAGCTTTTAAATCTTCAGACCAGGAGCAAAATGATGAGGTATAATATTTTATTTGTGTTTTTATGTGGGTTATAGTTAATGCATGCTTGCTTGTTTTATGTTTTATTTTTGTTCACCCAAAAAGTTTTTACTTTCCTAATTATTTTAGTGTTTTATTATTAATGTTTGCAATTTTTTATTTTATTTTATTTTCATGTATGTTTTTTAGAACACTATCTGATCTTCACCCACAAATCACATCTCACATCATATTTACATAACAGAATCAATCACTTCGCACATTTAAAAAAAAAATCCTTATTTTGGCTTAAATTTTTGGTAAGTGATTATCGACTTCTCTAAATAGTTAAAGGGAGACAATTTGAAGATTATCCCTATTCTTCTAAATCCATTAGTGTTGTGATTTCTTTTTAGATTCAAAAACAATTTTTAAATTAAAAATTAGATCATAAAATAAAATCTAATTTATCTTCCTATAATTCCCTGTCAAAATTGAATATTTTTGCAAATTAATGAATATATTTTAAAATATTCCTATTCAAGTTCTTTGTCTATATCCGATGCATCAGGTTTTGGTTTGTGGTTTGCTCTTCCCTATAAAAGAGAGTGAGTTCATCTTCTCTTATATTTGGAAGATAATTTCACAGTTGAGAATCTTTAAAATTTTTAAAAGGAAGCAAGTTGACAAAAATGAAAAGAGGTGCAAAATGATCCCAAAATGAAAAGATGCGCAATGTCCACTAAAAATTACAATATGTATAAAGTCTATCAAAAATTAAAAGATACTCAAAGTGCGCCAAAATGTGATAAAGAGACATCAAATGAGCCCATAATAAGTTAGCTTCCCTTCCTGTCAAGTCTTTAAAACATAGATAAATCCATGTGGCAATTGATATTGTCCACACTTAAATTTGAGAATCAGGATTTCTGGTTCATCACTTTGCAATGCAATTCTCTTAAGATATATTTCTGAAAAGAAGTTTCAAAATATCACATTTCATTTTTAATTTATTTTTTGACTTAGTTTTTTGTGCAAAAAGGACTTTAACCTATACTTTTTTTTTTTTTTGAGAAAATGCATAAATTGCATTAAAATGAAAAAGAAGGTAACCTATTACAAACTAGGCAAAAGAAGCAAATGATCCCATTTTCAACATGAAAAAGGCACCTTATTAAGCTAAAATTTGTTAATTTAAACTTATTATAAATGTAATGAAATCCACCATCTCCTATTTTGAAACTGTTGAGATGCAGGGGATACCAAAATTTAAGACAACCCGAGGGTTGATTAGTATCCCAGAGTTCCCATCCAGTTAGAGAATAAGAATTAGTAAAGATCTCATCAACAATTATGCAAAGTTTAAAATAACAAATTAAACTAAGGAAAAAGAAATGAAAGTTAAAAATAAAATTACAATTCGAAAATAAATTCTAAAAGTTTGATAAAACAATTCCAAACTTTAGGATCATAAGCTCCATCTTCAAAAATAACACTGTTTTGTTGCTATCCTCAATAGAATCCTTCTTCATATTAGTGAGATAAAAGGGAAGAAGAACTTTCAAACCATTCTTGTCTTTGTGTTCAGCCATCTTCCTTCTAGGTAGATCTTTCACCGGTCCCAATGCTTGAAGTTCTTTGAATAAAACATGCTTTGACACGAGGGAAACATTCTTCTTTAAAAAGTTTTTATCTTTTTTAAGAATAGTTTTTGTGAAATTCAAACTTACATCTGATGGAGGAGAAGAGGAATCATGGATTGTATTATGAGTGTAACTACCATTTACACTAGCATCAGCCGCCAAAGTTGTTGAGGTTTCAAAATATGTTTGGTAAGCTCCTAAAATTTCAGCATCACGAGGATATACGTCAGCCTTTAAAGGAGTCAAACCTGAAATTTGAACTTCCATTTTTTTAGCCTCCAACGTATGTGAGTTTGTTGGAGAGAAAGCCGGTTCTAGCACTTCAACCTCCTTTGGATAAAACAAATTATCTTTTGAATTTCGAGCAGCTTTAATAGTAACCAATGAATCTGCTACTATCTTATTATTTGGACTGTCAAACTTTGAATTTTGAATGTCTAGAATTTCCACAAATTAAATCAGTTTCCTTATTAACTTCTAACAAACTAGCATCCGTTTTATCCACATCAGCCAAAGAATTAAGAGAATTAATTTCAAAACCAGAATCTCGAGAATCAAGCTGGGCTGTTTTGAATTTTAAATTCTGATTAACCTCCACTTCATCTCCTTCCTTGAATCTAGCAGCTTCTTCACTTAGGCATTTAAATCCTGCATCTTCAAATTGATCTACCATCTCATTTAGACCATTTCCATCTACCAATGTTTGAGTAATTCCATTCGGATTATTAAGAGTACCCGACCAGATTTTCCTGATGCTGAAAAACTCTTGGAATTAAAATGATTCTTCACTATTTCTTCTTGCTTTTGAATTTTACTTGCTTCCAAGGACCATAAGGAATATTGGTATTATTTGAGATGGAAGGGCTTTCTTCAACATTAGGACAAGCTGAATCAATATGCCCTATTCTCCCGCATTTAAAACAAAGTGAAGATAGATTTTCATATTCAAACTTTTGAAAAAATCTACCATGCAACCCTTCAACCCATATACTAGAAGGAAGTTTAGAGTTCAAATTAACTCTAATGCATGCTCTTGCAAATTCTCTTCTTCCCCATCTAAACATATTACCATCTAATAGTAATGGAGTCCCAATTTTAGAGATAATTCTAGTGATATTGGACTCATCCCAGCAGTGAAGGGGTAAGTGAGAAAGACGAACCCAGGTTGGAGCAGATACACCATCCAATGAATTAGGAGAGAAGTTAAGCGATCATTTGTCTAACCCAATTGCAAAAACCCCTAAAAACCATGGTCCTCCATTGAGTACTTCTTCCATGGCTTTAAGAGACTGAAAGGAGCAGAGTAGCTAATCTAGGCGAAGCAAGGTTAAGTGGAGTCCTCCATATTTCTTCCATTGCTTTCTTAATTCAGTAGCACATTTTGAGAAAGGAACATTTTTTGCAATAATTTTAACCGCCAAAGATTTATTCAAAACTTGAATATTGGATTTTTCTTTCTCCATATCCAATTTAACAACATTTGGATCTTCAATCTCCTCCTGATTTTTATCCCAAGTAATTTTAATGTGTGGTTTTTTAATCCACACATTTGAATTATCCAAATTTGAAGAAAAAAGTAAGATTATTGATATTGAAGTCAATATCCTAATCATTCCTCAAAATATCAACAAAACTACTCCATGAAGAACAAGCTTCTTTGTCATTTGCTCTAAAAAAAGAAATCGGTAAAGGAGATTTAGGTAAATTGTTAGAAACCAACATTACCTCTTTTCCTTTATTCAAATCTGGCAAAGGATTTTGTTTAGCCAACAAGCCTCCCTCTTTGATCACAAGAGGAGATTCTAAAGGCTGAAAATTGTGAGGGGACATGCGTTTGAAGGAGAATCTTCCTTTTGAATCCAACATGATTGGACTCGCGGTAGATAAAATGGATTTGGTGTTCCGGTCATCCATAGATGACCGGCCACCTCTTCCATCTCCAATCTAAGCACCCAAAATCTTTAAATTGCTCTTCCAAATCCTTCCTTTATTTGTGGAGCTTCCCTCTCTTATCTTTGGCCGTGAGTTTCTCTCCCTGCTCAGACTTTAACCTATAAGGAGCCCGAGCTAGGGTGAATAAAATTAAAATTTCCAACCTTTCTTGATCTTAGTGCAGTCAATTCATTTCTTACTATGTTTTAGAATAAAATCGAGATGCAACTTTCTCTTTTTGAGAAAATTTGTTAAAATTAATTGATTCTTCTTAAATATCAACACCACCTCGATCTGATTAAAGTCTATATAATCTTTAGTTTATTATGTGTGTTCTATTTTTTTTTTGGTGTTTCTCTTCTTTTCGATAATTTAAAATGGGGAGAATGTGTTTGAATGGTTGTAATTGTGTTTAAGTTTCATATGTTCGTCTCATATTTGAATTTTTTCTAGCTATTTTTTTTTTAGTTTTTATATATATGTAAGCAAACAAAAAAATACTCTTTAACTTTCCCTGTTTTTATTCTAATTATATTTATGAGGGGGAGATTAGGAGAAAATGATTTTAATTTATAAATTCAATAAGTAATATTTATCATCATAAAAAAGGGAGAGATCATTACAACTCGAGCTCACGAGTTTATATTTTTTATGATAACAAACACCGTGGCTCACATCATTATGCCTACTTGTATTTGCAATGTCTTTCTATTTGTGTGTGTACTAATATTTTAAGAACATCATGAACACTCCAACGAAGATTCAAGGATCATGATTGGGTGGAGTAGGTTACACTATAAATATTTTTGTAAAATTCATTGACGTATTTTTTTATTTCTTTAGTTAAGTCCTATAAGCGTGTATGCTTGCTCAATTGCCATACATGCACATAGCTAGGGGAAGTTGAAAGTTCGTAAGTGATGTTAAGCCCTTCTGAACTAGCCCAAGGCTAACCAAGAGGGGGGTGGTGGTGAATTGGTATTTTAAAAATTATTTTGATAAAAAAACAATCACAAAACTCAAACCAAAATCATCACAATTAAAATCAAAGTGCGGAAGAATAAATATGAAAAGATGTAGTAAAAGGACATAAAAATTTATAGTGGTTCGGTCAACTCGACCCACACCCACTCCCCAGAGGCACCCTCCAGGTATTGCACTAAACATCGTGACTCTCTTTTTGATCCTGTAGCAAGGCAGAGAAGCCCTCACAAAACTCCTTTCCGCCGACTTTGGCGAGGCAGAGAACGCAACTCCTTTTGCTTCCTCTTGAAGCAGGTAGAGAACTTTGATTGATTGCTGAAGAAGACTTCTCTCAACCCTCCAAGGATAACTGACTATAGTGGACGAAGATGAAATGGAACAATGCTTGGATCAACCCTTGTGAAACTCCCTCACTAGCTCCCTCTCACAAAATCCTCTCTCTCTCCCTCTCTCTCCCTCTCCTCTAGGCTTTTTCTAATCAAGATAGCAGCAAAAAATCACCTCTAAGGTAGAATAAGAGATCTTAAATAGAAGAGCTTCAGAATAGCTCCTATTTTATACAAACTGACTTTATCGTCCAGGCCGATAGGGTTATCGGTCTGGCCGATCAACATAAATTTTGCTCAATTAACCTAGTCAGTTTGGGACGATAAGAAAATTTCTGGTCATATCATCCAGGCTGATAGGATATCATCCTGGATGATTAGTTCAAATTTGAGGAAAATCATCCTGAACATCGCCCTGAATAGAAGCTGGCCGATGTTAATTGTCCATGACATCATCTCAGTCGATCCTACAATCAGCTTGGCCGATGTGATCATGCAATCAGCCTTAATTGCTTTTCTTAATCACCTGATCAATTTAGGGATTATTGTGTTGCATTATCCAGGCTGATGTCTTGGAGATGTCCAAAAATAACTAATGCCTAAATAGATCTGGCTGCTGATTCTTTTTTATTGAGCCTATCGGCCCGGTCGATACAATAATGTCTAGTCCGATCATCTTAATAATGGCCACCTTAACCATGATGCCCTTCTATTTTTGAACTGATTATTTAGGCCGATATAAATATCTTCTTGAACGATGTTAGCAAAAATAGTAAACTCTAAGAAACAGATAGAAATTCTCCCTCGCCGAGTTCTCATGGATTATGATTTTGATGATAGAAAACCCTCTTATTTCTCTACGACAATCATTCCAACTAACATTTCAAGTCCACAAGATCAGACGGTAATTGGAACCATCTCAAGATTGGTTAGACTAGGTCTGAGTCACTTTGAACACTTTTCTCTTTCGTAGCTCTATTGTAAAAGGAGTGGCTTGTAATGCTAAGTAACTTTGCACACAAACTTTTGACAAAATAATGTAGAAACTAAAAAGTAGAAGAAAAATAGAAACTAATCAGCTAAAAAATAGAAACAAACTAAAAGAAAAACTAGTAAAATGATGGGCCCTGATCATCTGAAGGAGGAGGTGGTGGTAGAGGCTGCTAAAAGTAGGTAGTCAGTGTAAAAAACCGTGCACCGAACCAGGCTATGTCCTGTTTGTGCTGGTGCTGGTGGTGTGCAATGTAGGTGTCAAAATGGGCTAAGTCCTCCGCACGGTGCTGCTCGTAGTGAGCTATGTCCTCAGCATGTTTCTGCTTCTATGCAGTAATGTAAGTGTCGAATCAGGCCTCCCACTAGTTAAAGCGCTCCACCAACTGGTTCAGCTAAGAGTGCTTGCAGAGTAAAATAGGTGTAGGAGCAGGTGCAGGAGCCTCCTATTCCTCCGCCTGAGCTTCCTTGACCCCTGGGTGGAGACGAGTACTGTGAATAGTTTGAAAGGAAATATTAGAGTAGAAAGAAGGTTGAAGGTTTTGTACAGCAGGATATTGCACGTTATATTATGATTCTAAGACATAAGAAATGATATATCCTAGGGCTAGATTTGGCTTCCTCCTATGACCTAGATCCCGAATGGTAGTAAGATGGTCGATGTAGCAAAAAATCAGGTCGGTAGCATTGACTTCACGATGTGCTAAAATATAATAGGTGGTGAGTGAAAGAAGAGGAGTGATGTGAACACAATCACTAGCTTTAGGAGTTATCGAAGTGCAAAGAACATGTTAGACGGTTCTAGCATCCTTGAGTAAGGTGCCAGTCTTGCCCATGTAAAAATGAGCATTAGAGTTACGAAGAAGATGATTGACCGTAGCCCAATCAAAATCAGGATTAGAACACAAGGTGTGTTGTTTATCCCCTTTGGTGGAAAGCTGCAAATTCTCCACACAATCTTGATATATGATCTTGACAGGGCATCGATTCATATATAAGCCAAGTGAAGAAAAAGTAGTATTAATATGGAGACTTGCAAAGAACTCATAGAGAAATTCAGAATTGAATGGGATAGAAAGAGTGAGAAGAAAGCATAATAAGGTATGGGAAAATATGCCTAGTACCGGATAAGAGAGAAAATTAGGATTGACATTCTTGGAGAGTGTGATTCTGACCTCCTTGTAGCCCTGGTAGGCTGCTTGGTCATCCACCTCCAAAGTGACCATCG
>NW_021318693.1:9823965-9843536 GCF_001605985.2 Dendrobium catenatum
CCTATTCTCTGCCGACACTGGAGAGTATAACAGACGAAGGTCCCTGCCTTACACTTGAGAGTATGAATTAGACGAAGGTTCTCTGCCTACACTTAAGGTGTGAACAGCTGAGTCTCTGGCCCACTAGCGTAGAGTTGAAAGGATGACCGTTCTCTGCCCACGAATGTAACGGCGAAGGTTCGCTGCTCTACACTTGAGATGTGAAAGCCGTTAAGGTCTCTGCCCACACTAGAATATGAAAGTATGATCCAGTCCTCTTCCAACACTGGATTGTGTAAAGACGAGAGATTTCTCTTAACAACACGGTTATGGTGAAAAGTAGTTTGTTAAAGTCTTTCTTCCCGCTTGCTTGTGCAAAGGGAGAGTTACTATTGGATAAGTGCAATACTCAGAGGGTGCCTCTGGGAGAAGTATGGTTCTGTTTTAGACTACACACTATAATTTGGTGTCATTTACTTTATTTTATTTTCCGTTATTATTATTTAAATTTTTAGAACTCCGTGAGTGAAAACATTTTCTAGAAAACCAAAAAGAAAATTTTCATTTCGGATTACAACTTTAATTCAAAGGGGGGATAAATTTTTTAAACTACCAATTCACCCCCCCCCCCCCTCTCTGGTAGTTCCTTGGGATATTAAGACTTAGGCTTAACAACCTAATTACTAGACTCAACAAGCTTCAGCAGTGAAAAGTGCAACAGAGTTTTTCTTTCTACTAGACCAGGAGACTAAAGAATGTAGAATGAATTAGAAAGTCCCTAAAGCGCTTTTTCTATCCACCTTATATTCTGTAAAATTAGTATCAGAATATCCAATAATCTCAAAAGAAGTGTTGTGCCTAAGGTACCAGATTCCTAAGTTTTGGGTCCCTAAAAGATATCCAAGAATTCTCTTAACTACAGTCAAGAGGGATTCCTTAGGACTAGCTTGAAATCTAGCACAGAGATAAATGCTAAACATAATATTAGGTCTGCTAGCAGTCAGGAAGATTAAAGATCCAATCATCCCTATATACTTCTTTTGATCAACTGATTTTCCAATAGGGTCCTTATCCAAGTAAATACTTGAGGTCATGGGAGTATTAATTAGCATGGCTTTATCCATTTCATATTTCTTCATAATGTCCTATATGTACATTCATTGATTCAGAAAGATTTTATCATCCAATTGTCTAATGCTAAACCCCAAAAAGTAAGACAACTCTTCCATCATACTCATCTCAAACTCCTTACTCATTATTTTAGAAAAATCATCACATAGTCTTTTGTTAGACGATCCAAAAAATCATTGAAGTGTATCTCCAACCTCTAGGAAAAGTGTGTGTAGGTTCAACCCTTTCCTCCAAATCTTCATTTTCTACTTCTTGGGTAATCACTCCTACTCATTCAGTGTTTTGGGGCTCTACCCTCTTCTCCAAATTTCCTACTTCAGTGGTAATCTCTCCAACATCTTCATAATCCTCAACTCTAGGCTTCCTAGGATTAGATTCATTAAACACTACAAGAGTAGTCTCCTCCACCACCAATGTCCTCATATTAAACACCCTAAAAGGTTTCCCAATATTATAATATCCTAAGAGCACACCATTAGATTTTGGGTCAAATTTTCCTAAGTGAGGCTTCCCATTATTATGGATGAAAAACTTACAACCAAAGACATGGAGGTGGGAAAGATTGGGTGTCCTACCCTTAAGAATCTTATAGGGTGTCTTATAAAGTTTGGCTCTAACATTCATCCTATTAAATACATAATAAGCTGTGTTAACCGCTTCAGCCCAAAAGTATTTTTGAAGTTTATACTCAGGAAGCATGGCTCTAGCAGCTACTACTAAGGTCCGATTCTTCATTTCAACTACCTCGTTCTGCTGAGGGGTCCTAGGAGTTGAGAAGTTGTGGCTAATCCTCTTATCCTCATAAAAGTCTCAAAATCTCTCATTTTCAAATTCTCCCCCATGGTCACTATGGATGGTCAAAATCTCATAACCTAGCTTTCTCTGAATCCAAGTGAATAAGGATCTAAACTCATCAAAAGACTCATTCTTATGTGACAAAAATCTAATCCTTGTGAACCTCGGGTAGTCATTGAAAATAACAAAACCATAGACTTTTCTTCCTAAGCTGTCAGTGCTAATGGGTCCAAACAAATCCATGTGAAGGACTTCTAAAGGTCTAGAAGTGCTATTGTTCTTAATGGGGTGAAAAGTGGAGTGGACTTACTTTCCTAATTGGCAGGCATCACAAAGGTGGTCTTTTGAAAACTTAAGCTTGGGGACACCTCTAATTTGGTCTTTCTGGGTCACTTTCCTAAGAGTTTTCATATTAGCATGACATAATCTCTTGTGCCATAACCATGAATCAACAACAATAATTTTTAAGTAAAATGAAGTAGCACATTCAATATTATTTAAATCAAACATGTAAACATTATTGATCTTCTTCGACTACAAAACACTGTTATTATTTAAGCTGATAATGCATGAATTTGCTAAAAAAATTATGATGAAGCCCTTATCGTAAAGCTGACTAATGCTGAGTAAGTTATGTTTCAGTCCATCTACATGCAAAATATTTTGAATCAAAAGGTTCTTAAAATTTCTAATTATATCTAAGCCTACCACCTTCCTAGTGGTGTTGTCTCCAAGAGTAACCTTGCCTCCTATCCTGGTTTTCAGCAAAATGAAATTATAGGCATCGCCAGTCATATGTCAAGAGCACCTACTGTCTAGGTACCACATGCTCTCATGAGGACTTTCATGAGAGCTTGCCTACGAAATTATCAAATGTCAGATTTAGGAACCCAAACATGTTTGAGTTCCTTATTATGGAAAGTAGAATGTAATGCATGCTATGAGTCATATAACTTGGGTCTCCATACCCAATGTGAACTATGATGAATGGTATAAGTGTGTGTTATGTGTCCTAGCATGTCACATGAAAAACATCTAACTCCAGCAAAAAGATGCACTAATCTACTCATGTGGCGATGCTTCTTTTTATGTGATGTATGCAATGATGATTTTTTATTTTCAAAAGTTTTTAAATTTTTAACTTTTTAAACTCCTTTTCTAACTCAGCATGAGATAATTTTATGGAATCATGTGCATCAGATAATTCAGCATGCTTTTTATTTAATACATCAAACTCATCAAGTAAAGATATGTGATTGCTATCAATTATAGAATAATATATAAAAATGATTTCATGCTCTTTTTCTAAATTTAAAAATTCCTATTTCAAGTTGGCATGTGTTTTCTTAAGTTTCCAATATAATGCATAAATTTTTTTTTGAATCTTCAAGTAGTTATTCATATGTTAGTTCACATACCTCTTCCTGGTCACCATGACTAAGATGATCGTCTGTAATTAAGCAAAAGTTTGTTGTCTCCTCTTCAGGTTCATTCTTAAAGGAGTTTGATGCAGAATTCTCCTAGAACGCCTTTTAGAATCTCTTATTGTCCTTCTTGAACTTGTGTTTCTCCTCACCCTTTTCCTTGCTTGTATGAGACTTAAGTGTAGGGCAATCAGCAATAACATATCCTGGCTTCTTGTATTCAAAACAAATCATATCATTAGAACTCTTAAAATTTTTATTTCCCTTAACTTTATTAAACTTATGATGGTTCATTTGCTTCTTCCTTAGAAAGCTTTTAAATTGCCTTGTGATTAAAGCAATATCATCGCTTTCAGACCTGGAAGATTCAGTGTCCATGTTATTGGCCTTCAGTGCCACAGTTCTCTCTTTCTTTTTCTCACATGTATCAAGATTTCTTTGATTCACTCCTTGCTCGTAAGCAATGAGTAAGCCAAGTAAGTTATTAATTTAATAAGTATTTAAATCTTTAGATTCAGTAATTGCTAAGATTTTAGCATCAAAAGAGGAAGGCAAGCATCTCAAAATTTTATTCACCTTGTCATAGTTAGTGAGTTCTCTTCCTATGACATGCAAAGAAATTATACTTTGAGTAAACCTTGTATATAATTTAGAAATTGATTCAGATAGTTTCATACAAAAAAAATTATAGTCATGCAATAAAATATTTAATCAAGATTGCTTGACTTCTTTAGTTCCTTTATAAGTAATACATAATTTATCCAAAATATCTTTTCCAGTAGTGCAAGTTGAAACACACATATAATCTTTAGATTTTAAAGCACAGAAAAAATAGTTCAAACATTTTACATTAAGTTGTGTTAAATCCCTATCATCATGAGTCCATTTAGTAAAATAAAGTGGAATAGTAACGCCATTAAGTTTACCAGTTGTAGGTGTATAACCATACTTAACAAGAATTCGCATGCGATAGTCAATCGATTGTAAAAAAGTAGACATGAGAGTTTTCCAAAAATTAAAAGGAATATTATAAAACAAAGGTGGTCAGGTAATGGAATACCCTGCTGCAGTATTACGATTTCCAGAGTTAGCCATGGATCAAAATTAAAAAAAAAATTCAAACTTTATTTTTAATAGTATTAAAAATTTATCTAGTAATATAAGGAAATTTAATACATTAAGTAAATTAAGAGAAGAAAAATCAGTAAAGCAGTCTAGATGATAACAATTATTGGAGTAAATATTCCCTTCACATAGAATATGGTTGATGGTTTAATTGAAAAGGAATAAAGCTTCTTAAATTTCCTATTGAGATAAAAAAATTTTGAATTAAAAATAATGTCATCAAAGTCTTTTAAATAATATATTCTTTTATATGCATTGCCTAGCAAGTTATTTCTCTTCCATTTATTCTTTCTATTCAAGCCACTTTTCCTTCTATTTGGTATATGGAGGAGCTTCTATATTTATGTTGGGTTTGTTATATATTCATGTATCTGTTTGTTTAGTCTTTTGGTAGCTCAAGCTTTCTGGTTTTTTGGTATTATCCTCCTAGTGTTGGTTTTCTTGGAGTTGAATCCTTTTTTGGATTAGTATGTCAAGTGTTATGTTTTGTTGGTTATCCTAGGCATCTCTCTGATTTGTTGGCTTCACTAGTTTATCTTAATTTTACCTATTTATTTTGATGTGATTAATGATTTCCATGTGATGTTTCTTCAATTTTTCTTTTTGTTGGGATTATTATTGATGGCTTGTTGAGCCTTGGTACTCTATCCTATTTAAGCTATTTATTATTATATCATATCTTATGCTATGGTTGGATGGGTTTATGCTATAAATGTAACATCCACTCTTCTGATTTAACCAAACCGGCTGTTCACTTTTTCTCGAATTAGCTTTTTCTTTGTTGGTCATTCATGGCTCTATCAACTATCATTCATGTATGGGCTTGTATCAATTTTGGCAGTTTGGGATTGGTTTGTCTAATATAAGGATCTCTTAGTTATTCATGTTTATCTCCTTGGATTGCTGGGGTTTCCCCGTGACTGATGGCTTCCTATTTTTTGGCTTCTAGGGTTGGTTTTACTGTTATGTGTTGATTATGTAGTTTAGCCGTTATTGCTTCTTGGATAATTTGATTAAATTTTTTTTGTTGCATTATTTATCTATTATGTCAGAGCAAATTTAGGATTTTGTTTGAGTGGCAATTGGGATTTCATCATTATGGCAATTCGAATACTACATCCCTGAGCTTATTTTACCTTATTACCCTCAATTTTACTCGTTATAATTTTTTGTTTCATTATAATTGGAATTTTTGCGATTGGTTTTTTAGGTGTTTTTCTTTACACCTTATCCTTTTGGTTTAATTGGTCTCCTCGATTTTTGGTTGCTTCTATCCTAATTCTGGTAGTGCATTATTTCTTTACTACAATGCTACTATGCTAGAGAAATTGGGTCCCTCTATTAGTTGTTCTTTTGATTTACCTATAATTTTAATTTTTAAAGGAGCTATTATCAAATTAGTGTTGTTGTTAGGAGTTTTCTAATGTGCTGGATGATTGTGAATGGACGTCTGAGACAGGAGTTGTTTGTCATGGATAATTTTTTGATGTTGTTATCTTATACCCTTTATTGAGTCTTGCTTGTTCGCTTCTACATCTGCAGGGGTATTATGGGTGTTTGTGTTTCTCTTAATTATAAGTGGAATGGAGACTATTGGCTATGTAATTATCATACATTTCTTCGTTATTCTATTTCTAAACTTTATCTTATGTTTTTTTCTTTATGGCATTTTGGCCATATTATTTTGTTTTGCAGCCATTTTGTTAAATAAGTGGTTTGTTTTGTGGTTGTGGTCTTCAGTGTTTGTAGGAAAATTGAGCTGAATGTTATTCATTGTATCTTTCTTTTTAGATGCTGGCTCTTGGCCACTCAAGAATGTTACTAAGTCATTTTATATTTTCGATAAGTGGAAACTATTTGCTCATAGGTTTTCTTTTATTTTGTTTTGTATTTTTTCATAGTTTTATTGAACTGAAGGCCCTCTTTAAGGACCTTGTAAACTTTATTCTAATTTAAAGTATAGGACCTCCGAGGCTTTTTACCAGAAAAAGAAGTATGCTTTTAAGAGTTAAATGAGTTACTATTGCATAATGATTAATAATAAGGCTAGATTAGTTGATAAGTGGAACAATCAGATTGAAGAAATTTATTTTTAGGAGACCTTTTTCCCTATAGCTAGACTAGAAGCCATTAGAGTGCTATTATCTTTTTCTAGGCTTAGAGGATTCAAATTATATTAGATGAATATTATGAGTACCATCAAAAATAGGGTGATTAAGGAAGTTATAATTCAAGTTATATCAGATGGATGTTAATAGTACCATCCAAAATGGGGTGATTAAGGAAGATATATATGTTAAGCAACCCCAAAGTTTTGAAAATTTTTAATTTCCCAATCATGTATTCAAACTAAAGAAGGTATTATATGGATGGAAACAAGCTCCTAGGGCTTGGTATGAGGGGATGAACACATTCTTCCTAAATAAAGCCTTTGTTAAGGGTAGTGTTGAAATCAACCTATTACATAAGAATGTAAGAGAAGATGTACTAATATTCAAGTATATGTTGATGATATATTGTTTTGATCCACAAATAAGAATCATTATGATGAATTTTTAAAATTAATCAGTAAGGAGAATAAGATGAGAATAATGGGAGAGCTTACCTTCTTTCCTTTGAATTAATATAAAGCAACAAGATTATGGAACATTTTTTATCTTATCAACTATATCAAAGAAATCTTTAAGAGATATGAGATGAATAATGCAAAGGAAATCATTACTCCCACGAGCTCTACCATTCTATTAGATTAAGGTCCCAATAAAAAATTTGTTGTTCAAAAGAAATTAGGAGGGATAATTGGATCACTTCTTTATTTCAATTGTTAATAAACCTGATATCATATTTAGTGTAGGTCTTTGTGCAAGATTTTAAGCTGATCCAAAAGATTCTCATATAACTTCTACTAAGAGAATCCTCAGATACATATTAGGCAACAAATACTTAGCTATATGGTACTATAAACATAGCTCATTCTTTGAAACCAAAGCGTATTCATACTCTAACTTTGCATAGTATAGGGTAGATAGAAAAAGCACATAAGGAACCTACAAATTCATTGGCCAGCCAAAAGTTTCTAATCTTATAGCAAGTAAAATATTATAGCCCTATCCACCATTGAGGTGGAATACATAGAAATATAAAGCTATGTTGCTAAAGTCTTACGGCTAAAATAATAAATATTAGATATTAGACTACCTATAGGCACCATTCCTAGTATGTGTGATAATACTAGAGCCATCTACATTTTGAAAAATAAAATCCAACACTCCCACACTAAGCATATAAGCAATAGGTGTCTTTTCATTAAGTTTTCTTTTCATTAGATATCATGTAGCCAAGGGAGCTATAGAACATCATCATATAGCTACTTGAGATTAATTGGTAGACATCATTAACAAACCCCTTGCCTATAAAATGTTTAACACCTAGAGAACTATTGTACGTGTTACATACATTCATGTTTGATTAAGGATGAATCTAAATTCCTCTTTCATTTGAAATAAACCACTTTTTATATCTTAAATGTGTGTCCTTTTTAAAATTTTTATAACATTTTGTGTCTTTGTATTTTTTAAAATTATTTATATGTATTTTATTATTATTACATTTGGTAGAAGTTCCCTAATCATCACACACACTTATTTTTAAATTAAAAAAAATGAAAATTTAAAAAAATTATTTTGTTCAAATCATATTGTACGATCTACACATCTCTATACAAATCTCTGCCCTCTATTAAATCAATGCTCTTGATCTGGTCTAATATTAGTGATCATACCATACAAAAACTTCTATGAACTATATGATACACATGTCAAAAGCTGTTGGATGAATTCAAATGGGCTGGTACAATAATAATTAACCTATCTTATTTGTATTATACAATCAATTAAGAAAAAGTCACACAAATGACACCTCAGGATGAATGCAATTTCTTATGATTATCCAATATTGTGCTAATAATACTGTATCATTTAACCACTTTTTTGGATAAGTCATCCAGATGATTTATATATTTCTGATCATACTTGATAATAATAATTCATACTATTCGATTGGCTAAAAATTCCACCTATTTGATGGATTTCTAAAGTTTAACTCATATGATTCGTCAAATCCTTTCTTCCTTTTTAAAACATATTTTTAATTTCATAAATGGCTGGAGGTAGCAAGCTTGGTTAATTGACCCAAGGAGGGTCTTCAACTCATTGCCTTGTTGATGACTACTTCTAATCTATAGAAGATGTTGCTTAACATTATAGGTACTTGGAATCCTACATGCTGGATAATTAACAAAGAAGATTTCTAATCTTTCAACTAATTGTCCTTAACGAATAGAAAAAAAATTGAACTATATATACCATATAAACTTATGACCTTACTGTATAATAATTACAAAGAATTTCAATTGTTCATATGAACAATTATTTCATAATACTAGACACATATTTTAAACTAATCTTACTATAGAAATAGTAAGGCCTTAAACTTAAGAAACTAAATCAAGTTTCTAAAAAGACTTTAGCCTGTTCAAGGAACTCTAAAGGATAATTCTTAAAAGAGATTTTGGCTTAGAGAGGGAGAAGGTAAGGTTATCAGTGAGTGAGAAGGAGTATAAAGGGTGCTCATATGGTTTCTCTAGGCTAGCTTGCATCTTGCTTCCACTAGTATCCTTGATGAGTTCTTGGAGGGTAAGCTTCAAGGTCTAAGGTCATGGGTACTTTGCCTTCACTAGAAGGGTGAAAAAGGATTAAAGGTTTGTTGTCATCACTAGGAGGATAACATAGCATTATGTTCTCCACTTCATCGATTTTGGTGGAAGTGGTCTGTTAGGGCTTCTCTACCTTGTTATGGTGGGAAAATGAGAGTTACTACAATGTTAGTTAAATACTTGGAGAGGAGGACTCTAGGGAGTTGATGTTGGTCAAGGTTGACCTAACCACAATAAAATTTTATTATTGCTTTTTTTTTTCTACTCTTTTATTTTCTACATTTTTAATTTCCTGCACGTGTTTAATTATTCATTGCAAGTTGAAGTTAGATTTAATTAGTATAGCAAAAAAATATTAATGTATATATATAATCCTCTTAATTTATTTATGTCCCAAAATTTTAAAAAAGAAAATTAAGTTTTAAATTGCTTTTTCTTGTGTTAGTTTCTTAACTTGAATTTTTTTTAAAAAGTTTTTATATTGCATAAAAAAGGAATTTTTTCTTCGAGCATAGGTATAGTCCAACGAGGCCTTATAACCTCCATGAATTTTTTTCTAAAACATTTACATTTATTTTATTACGTTTATACTAGAAATTTAAATCATTTCTTTGGCACCTACTACTTTTATAGAAATATAATTGAGTAGTTTATAAAATGCACATGCACGATGCTACATGAGTGTAATTGAGTAAATATAAATTTCCTAAGAGTGTATTTAAATTATGTACCAACATGAATGTAAATAGGACATCCTAACTACAAAAGTAGATACTCGAAACTTGAGTTCGCTATAAGCAAGACACTCTAAATAAACCACACAAAACCTACCTAAACAAGGATAAAGTAAATTGTCCTCACAAACCATCTAAAGTATACGCATAAGGCCTTATGGCTTAGATAAATCCTAGGCTTTATTTGTTTGAACATACATATTATTGAACTTGTTTTCTTAAGGTCAAACAGGGTGGGTTTTAATTAATGTTTTTGTAATTTAAAAGTTTTAGGTCTCTTTTAAAAATGTTTTGAATGCTAAAGTTATTTATTTTATGTCTTAAAAATATAACACTTAATGACCTCCAAGTGTAAGAAGTCATTGACATGCAAGTGCTAAGCTCATATTTGAATTGTTACCAATCTTTCAATAATCGGTTAGATAGGTTTAATAGAGTCTTTACTTTTTTATTAGGTATTTTAGTCCTTAATTTTTTTAGTTCAATTTACATTTGTGTTCTTAGATGGAATCATGCACAAGGTTTGAAAGATTATGTTTCTAATAATTGTTTTACTGATTTTTAATACATATTTAAGTTGAATAGTAATTAATTTTATTAAATAAGTTCTACGAGATTTATTTGAACCTCCTTGGGACAAGCTAGTAGCATTGTGAGTATGGGTTGCCCAATATTTAACTTTTTATTTAAGTTGGTTTATTTGTTATACCTTTCTAGTTATTTGAATTCACTAATTATTGATTTATAAAATTTGTAATATACATCTTATCAATTTATTTAAGGCATAGTCAAAATTGGCAAAAGGACTAAAGCCTCTGTAAGACACGTAGCCTCGTAGCCTAAGGTTTCATGGTATAAACTTTATTAATGGTGGGGGTAGTATTAATTAATTGAGTTAGTAATTTACTTTTTTCAAGAGATTTATTTAATTTTAATATTTACTATATTTTTTAATTTATTAGGTTTGACAAAAATTTGACTTTTTTATTTACATTAAATTCTTATAATTTTATATTTTTCATAAATACTACACCCAATAATGACTCCAATATCATTCAGTAATTAGTTACAATTTTTACAAGTTTAGAGTTTTTGATTAATTAAATAATTCATGTAATTAAGGAGATTTGCCTAAAATCAACTCCAAACCACTTCAAAACTTTCCTAAATATAACAAATGACTCCTAAGAATGGATACAAGTCTATGATTTTTTTTTTGAAATGTTTATAATTTTTAAATATTTTTTTATTTAATTAATTAAATATTTTTTACTTTTTAAAATACTTTTTATTTTGAATGAATTTTAAGAGGCTTTTAATTTTTCTTTGTCATGTATTTAATTCTGAGCATTTTGATCCTTAAAATATACTGTTAGCATTTTATTTTTGATTGATTATGAATTTAAAAAATCATAGGTCAATTATACATGCCAAACTTGGATTATCTAATTGATTGAGAAAATAAACTAAAAAACTATTAAAATTTTGAAACATTATTTTATCCAAACATGTGTTTAAGACCAGCTAAATTTTGGCTCATCAAAGTCTTCCTATATGTCATAATCAATCCACCAAGGTTAACATGTCTAATCCATTAAGGAGTTAATTTGGCAATTTACTATTTATATTTAGGTAAAACTATTTTTATTCCAACTTTTGCATAAACATAAACATACTACATAAATTTCTAGCCCTAACTCTATGTGGATTCCCCGTCTTTTGTAATCGCAATTCCAAATTTTCTTTATTTTTAACCGTTGGCGGGTTTTTCGCACGGTATGGACGGCCGTCCGCCGGCCGATGATGATAGTCGGAATGGGTCTATTTCATTCTCCAGGTCATCCCGCAGTTTCTTCAACATCACCGACACTTTATGGGACGAGGAATTTCCAAGACTGAATCATGTGAATGCTCCTCTTGTCATAAGGGAGCCATTGGAAAATGTTTGCAATTCTTCTCCACCAGTTTCAGGGAAGGGTAAGGGGACAGTTGTGGAGAACACTTCCTCAAAGAAGAAAGTAAAACAAAAGCCATCAGAAAAAGGTTCTTCTTCGTCTAATATGAAATTACTGGTGAAAGGTTTTTTTTCTAAACCTGAAACAACAACGATGGGAGGTACTTCAGTCCAATCTAAGGAAGATAGGGCTTCAGATGCTTGCGTTAATGTCCAATCTGTTCCTAATGATGGAAATGAATGGAGCTCTAATACTATCGAAGAAGATAGAAGGGAAGCTGCTCAGAAAATCCTTGGAATAAAAGACCTTATATTAAGGTTATTGGTAAAAAATTGAAAATTCTTTGACTGAAGATGTGTTGGCTGTAAAATTATTTGAACCAAATGTGGAACTCAATTCAAAAAGACTTCAATTATCTGTGGTGGTAAAAGTTTTTGGAAATTTCAGTTCATTCCAGGTGATTGCCGTTGAACTTCGACGACAATGGGACAAGTTCAGCAAATTCCATCTCAATGTTCTGGGCTCTGGATGGTTTTTATGCACTTTTGTCTCTAATGAAGCTGTTGAGGAGGTGCTATCAGGTGGACCTTGGTTCGTTAAGGGACACATCGTGGGTATTGACAAATGGAGTCCAAATTTCTCTACTGATTCATTGAAAGGTTTGTCTTCTCCCATTTGGGTGAGATTTCCGAATCAACCTTTGTATTGTTGGGATGAAGTAAATGTGGCAAGAATAACTTCTTTTATTGGAGTCCCTATCCTCATTGATGGAGACATGTTTCAATGGGGGAGGAGGGAATTTGCAAGAGTATGTGTGAGAATTGAACTTGATAAGCAACTTCCATTGGGAGTATGGGTCGAAGGCTTGCAAGGTCGCTACTTCCAAAAGGTTGAGTATGAAAAAGTTTCAACTCTCTGTTTCAATTGTGGGAAGTTGGGACATATGAACAAGGCTTGTACTCTAAAGAAGAATATGGAGAACGTCAATTTGGTAGAAAATAATCCTATTACTTCTAAAGCTCAACTGGATGATCAAACTTTCCCTAAGTCTGATGAAGTTTTGTATGGCCCAAGGATGCTAGTTAAAAGGAAAAGAACAAATTTCTTTAACAAAGGAGCTCAAAAAGATGTGAAAACATCTAAAGCTGGAATCATCCCAAGTAGTTGATAGGTTTATAGAAAAGTTGAACCTGTAAAGGTTATTCCGTTACAAAAAGGAGCAGCTGAAGATTTTTTAAAGAAGCCTTCCAATATAGTTGATACCAGGACTGAGCAGAACAATCAGGAGCAATCAAAGAAAGTCTCAACTCAAATTTCTTCAAAGGAGAACGGTAATTCTTTTAAAACTGGTTTGAAAGTTGACAATTGTTTTAATATCCTGGCTTCTCTTGAAGAGGAGGATAAGAACTTGTATAAAAAATCTGAAGAAAATTTGGCAGAATCTGAATTGGTTATTGAAGAAGGAGAGCTGACCAGAATCATAATATTGAAGCTGGAGGTAAGGACTTTGATAATGTAAATCTGATAAATAAACCCTCTAATGAAAATGTCAATTCTAAAGGCCAAGAGGGATCTGAAATGGTCACAGATGGTTTCAAACCAAAATTGTCTCAAAGAATTGAGGTCCTTGGGACCTTTGAAAACAGACTCTAGAATGAAGAAAAGATTCTAGGATTGAGATGCTTCCCCCTCTTGGGGATAGATGAGTTCCATAGCTTTTTGGAACTGTTGGGGGGCAAATAAGAGAGAAGCCTCCCTATATTTGAAGGACTTTGTGAAGGAGTGGGACATTTTCTTTGTGGGGATAGTTGAGACTAAGATTTCCAATCTTAGTAGAAGTGATTTCAACAAATTTATGGGAATAGATTAGGATTTTTTCATAGTTCCATCAGCTGGAATGTCTGGTGGAGTTTTGGTTATATGGAAGATGGAAATGGCTACTTTTTGTCTACTTGAATCATTCAATCAAGGAGTGTGTGTGTGTGTGTGTGTGTGTGTGGGGGGGGGGGGGGGGGGGAAACCCCCCTCTTGGGTAAACATTGTTTTAAAAATTGTTGATGGTGTTATTGCTCATAACAAAATTTTGAGATTTGAAGTTGTTTGGCTTTCTTATCTGGCTTCAACAACTGAGGTCAAAAACTCTTGGATCATGAAGGTAGATGGTGATGCTATGGAAGGGCTTAACAAAAAGTTCTATAGATCCCTTAGAGCTTTATTCTTTTGGAGTAAAGACAAACACAAAAATCTTTTAGAACTCAGGGAGAAGCTAAAGAAGGAAATTGAAGATTTGCAAATTTCTGAATACAACAACTGTAACTTCACGGAAGAGGATCTTTGGATATTAAGGGAAAAAATCAAAGAATTGAATGTGACTCTTGCTAGATTGAGTACTTGGTGGAGACAAAGGGCTAGGGTGAAATGGCTTAAGGAGGGAGACTTAAACTCAAATTTTTTTCATGCTTATGCTAATGGTAGAGGGAATGGAAACATCATCAAGAAAATTAAAGATGAGGAAGGAAATCTGGTGGAGGATGATTCGGCCATCAAAGAAGTTTTCTTCAAATTTTTTGAGAACAAATGGAGTCAAAGGGATTGCATTTTGAAAGGATGGCCAAATCCTATAAAAATGCTCAATGAAGATGAATGCAGATTCCTTGATCAAGAGCTCTCTTTTGAGGAAGTTGAAGCTGTGATTTTGGATCAAGGCTACAATATCTCTCCTGGTAAGGATGACATTTCTTTTTCTTTTATTAAAGCTTATTTGAAATTGATAGGAGGAGATGTTTGGAGAGCAATTCAACTTTTCCTTACTTCTGATAAAATGTATGCTAAATGGAAGGAGACTTTGGTGGTGCTTATTCCCAATGTCAAAAAATCCTACTCTTGCCTCAAGTTTTAGACTGATTAGTCTTTGTTTATCAATTTACAAGATTATTGCTAAAGTCTTGTTGAATAGATTGTTGAAAGTGATAAACTCTTTGGTGTTGGATCTTCAATCAGCATTCATTCAAGGCAGATCTTTATCTGACCACATCCTCCTGGCTCAAGATGTCTTTCACAAATTTAGATTCTCTAAATCTAAAAAAAGTTTTATTGCTATTAAAATTGATATGGAACAAGCATACGATAGTATGGCTTGGGATACTCTTAATCAAACTTTTCATTATTTTGGTTTTCCTTGGAGTTATTCTAAGCTTCTTATGGAATGTGTCATTGATCCTTATTTCTCTATCTTAATTAATGGCGTTGGTTCTGATTGGATCAAAGGAAAGAGTGGATTTAGACAGGGCTATCCTCTTTACCCCTACCTTTTAATTCCATGATCTCAACTTATAACCAATGTATTTGAACAAGAAGTTAGAAATCTAGGAGTTAAATTGACTGCCTTGGCTCCCAAAATTAGCCATCTCATGTATACAGATGACGTTCTCATTCTATCTACAGCAAAGGTGGATGAACTGAAGCAGATTCAAAGTATTCTCAATAAATATTGCAGCTGGACGGGTCAGCAGATAAACAAGAATAAATCTATTATTCTGTTTGGTAAATCAGTGGCTATAAGGAGCAAAAAATGCATAAGGAAAATTTTAAATTTCAGAGAAGTGAAGGAGCTGCAATACCTGGGAGTGAAGATGGCATTAAGGAGGTTAAAACACAGTGACTTCCTTCATCTACTGGACAAAGTATCAGCTAAACTGAATATATGGGGAAGGAGATACATTTTCGCTCCTGGAAAATTAGCTCTCATCAAATCAGCTATTCTATCAATTCCAGGCTTTTTTTCAACCCATACTTTAATTCCTTTAAGTATTTTGAAGGAAGTAAATAGACTTTGTAGAGACTATCTTTGGAAAAAGAAGATGGCGAACCTGGTATGCATTATGTCGCTCGGGATGACCTGTGTTGTCCAACAAACGCTGGAGACAGAGGAGTTCTATCGGCTATTCATTCAGTTGAACCACTAAGTGCAAAGTTCATTTGGAATTACTATAAGAACCCAAACTCTCTTCTCAACAAATCTTTGATGGCTAAATACGAAAGAGATGTAATTCATGATGAAATTAATAGATTCAAATCCCCTTCTTGGAAAATTCTGAACAGTGGAGCAAAATCACTTAACCCGATTATCAGATACAAGGTGGTCAAAGGAAATAATATCAAAATACTTGAAGATTGCTAGATATTGGATAGAAGGTTGAAATTATGGCCAACTTTCATTGCTACAGTTGAAGATGAATTCCCAAAGCTGGAAAATTTTATTCTGAATGGCCAATGGAATAAGTTGGAGCCGATGAAATTTTTTGGTATAAAGTTGGTATAGTTAATTGCTTAGATTACTATATACCCAAAACTCCAAAATGATAATCTGGAACTTACTAAATCGTTTTCTAGAACAAAACAGAGGAACTTTCAGATTCATGGAGCTAGTTCAAAAAAATTAAACTAAATCCAAGGGTTGATTGGTTCTGGTGGCGTTTATGGAGAAATGTTATTCCTTCTAAAGATTTTCTGGTATCTAGGAAATTAGCAATTGATAATATCTGTCCTAGAGGTTGCCATCAAGAAGAAAACTCTGATCACATTGTTGTTAATTGCAATAAACTGAAGGAGGCGATTGGAGTGACTAATAGGTGGGGATTTTCTCTTCCCATGCTGAATTTGTTGACAGATTGTTTCATGTTTTTCAAAAACATGTTGAAGATAAATTTATTTGCTGTAAATTTATATTGCACATTACATTCTTCTCTTGGAAGAGTATAAATAAAATGCTTCATGAAGTGAAAGAATCATGAATTTCTTTTATTGTCTCTAATGCCATCAACACTACTTCTATTCCTCTTAAATTTTGTTCTATTCAGGACCACTAGGAAGCTAATCGATCTTTGAGATGGTTCTCTAAATCTTGGCATCCCCCTCCCCCAGAGTGGATCAAAGTGAACCTCTATGCAACTTTATTGAGATCGAATGAAGCGGGTATTAGTGGAGTTTTCAGTGATCACAAAGGTAGATTTCTCCTTGCTTTTGGAATCAAAAGTACTCATTGGGACAATGATGCATTGGAGCTATTAGTATTGAAAACTTTAAACAAATACATCAAGGATATGATAAATGTGATGGAATTTCTTAAAGCTAAAATAAAGTCACTGTTTCCTATCAATGATGATAGGTATGAAGACTTTTCTTTTCTTAAAAAGTTTGATTGTTTCTTATTCAATTAGGTGGACAGGGATTGTAATAAGTTAGCCGATTGTTGTGCTAAGTTGGCTTTGTTAGGCGATTTTATTTGGGAAGACACTAGCTATGGTAATATTCCTCCTTACTTCTTGTCTTTATTAAAGGAGGAATGTGATAGTTCTGCTAACACTTAGTTGTTTGTATTTGGGGTTTTTTCTTCCCCGTTTCTTTTTTTCTTTAATGCTATTTTGCATTCTCCAAAAAAAAAAAAAAACTCTATGTGGATTATGAGTATTGAATTTAGATTATTTTGGATCAAATTATGATCAATTTTTGAATATTTAATTCACATAATTCATTAGTCATCAAGAGCCCAAAAAATGAGGGTTTGTAGCACACATACTTTTGTGTTCATTATTAAAATTTTAGCCTAATTGGACCACTGGTAAGGGTATTAAGGAAAATTAATGGGCATTCAAATAAAAATTACTCTATGCACAATGGTCAAATATATTTGAAATTAATTTAAAATCAACTGGGCGTAATCTTGTTTTAATGAGAACAAGAACTCAACATTTGGAAAAAAAATAAAATTATTTTGATTTTTTTCTAACAACCTATAGAAAACTTTTAAGCATTTTATATGGAAATATGGTCAATAACTGATGATTTTATGGTAGCACAATCATTATCAATCTTTATTTATGATGCAACAACTAATTTAGTTTTCAAACATGCATTGACGCATGACTAAGCCCACATCATCAACTTTTCCATATCAAATAAACATAAGAGCAGTCTGAACGCACACAGTTCATATGAATCATAAGGATACCAATAAATTAACTAATATATATCCATTGTTTAATTCAATCAGACAATTTTGGTGATTTAGCCAGGTTAGTTTTTGGATTTGATACACATGTGATTCAAAGGCTAAGATCAGTTGATTTTCATGCCTTGCAAATTTGAATATAATAGAAGAATTTCTTTAACTTCTTGTGCACTAACCCAAATCAAATGAAATATAAAACCCAACTTCCCATACTTAGGTGAAGAGTTGGAAAGATTTTGGTGGATTTAAAAGCATTTTTCATTATACTAATTTGATTTTAAGATTATGATCTATAGTTGTCTAAATGCCTCTATCCAAATGTTGAAACTTCTTGTAGTCTATAGTCTCCTCAAGAGACCTCTTTGGTCTTCCATGAGGACCTCAAAGTTTCAAAACCACATTATGAAAAGTTATTTGAGTGGGATTATCCTTTCTCTCTCCCTCCTTATCCTTTAAACACATTAAATAAAGTAATTTGTAGTTAAAGAAGCTTATGAAAGCTATAAGGGACTTGAAGAAGCTCCTATGAGGCTAAGGAATACAATTAACTATTCCTTACTTTTAAAAAATATAGTATATTTAGAAGAGAGAGAAATTGGATTCAAAATTTAAGTTCTTGCCTCCTAAGTAAGGCCT
Source organism: Dendrobium catenatum (assembly GCF_001605985.2). Classification (NCBI taxonomy): domain Eukaryota; kingdom Viridiplantae; phylum Streptophyta; class Magnoliopsida; order Asparagales; family Orchidaceae; genus Dendrobium; species Dendrobium catenatum. The sequence goes on from NW_021318693.1 coordinate 9,842,469, forward strand.
GACCACCAATTCAATAGGGACTGTCATATAGGGTGCAAGGGAATATTATATAATATTTGGGCTCACATGATTTTTTATTTATGAAGTTATAATTGAATCAATCATTACTTGTTAATTTGAGGAATAGTGACACACCAGTCATCCATATGGCTGGAGCTTGACATGGTATGCTCAATGTAGATTCTACAATGCATATCAATGGTTACAAGATTTAATTTGGGCTAGGTTATCAATAGGCTCAAGAATTTTGTATTTTTATAGGTTCGGGATAGACTAGTTTGTTGACCTAGGTAAACCAAAAGGTTTTGCTCATGGTGCAAGAATTTATGAAATTTAATTTCATAAGAATTGTGCTTTTTTTTTAAGAAAACCCCTTTGGGTTTACTTGGTTCAACTGATGTCAACAGATTAGGTTGGCCCTGAGACAAAAACTTTTTTGGTAACCGTTTAGGAGAAAATGGAGAGTCTCATAAAGTTTGGATGCATTAATTTAATAAAAATGGTTCAATTTGGAAAATTTAAATACTTTTGTGTGCTTTGGCCACCCATGGTTAACTTGGTAAACCTAAGCTGACCAGGAGTAAAGGTTTGGTAAAACTAATTCAAACTGACATTCTAAACTTGTTGGAGGTGGTTTCATGCAATGTCGAGGACATTTGATTTGAAACACATGTTTGAGTACTTAAAGGACATATCAGTTAGATAGGGTTAACCTGGGTTGGGATTGGGTCCATCCCACTCAAATTAATGTTTTTAGTTTATTGGAGGTGATCCTAAGATTTGTCGACATCTCCATATATAAAATGTTAGCTTTAAGACTTAAGTGCCCTTGTGTTCAACATAGGTTATTAATGTTCGTTAGGGATGTTGAGCCCTATGAACTTAGTCCCAAGCTAACCAAGAGGGGGGGGTGAATTGGTATTTTAAAAATTTCTTTTCACAAAGAACAAAAATCACATCCACCAAAATCACACCACGAGAAAAATAAATGTAAAAATTAAAAGTGCGGAAGCAAGAAAACAATAACACTGAGATTTATAGTGGTTCGGTCAACTTGACTACGTCCAC
>NW_021318693.1:9843636-9858547 GCF_001605985.2 Dendrobium catenatum
ATACCACTTGAAAGTTCGTTAGGGATGTTAAGCCCAAAGAACTTAGTCCCAAGCTAACCAAGAGGGGGGGTGAATTGATAATTTTAAAAAAAAAAATTCACAAAGAACAAAAATCACATCAACCAAAATCACACCACGAGAAAAATAAATGCGGAAGCAAGTAAATAATAACACAGAGATTTATAGTGGTTCGGTCAACTTGACCTACGTCCACTCCTTGGAGGCTCCCTCCAAGTATTGCACTACAAACGTGACTCTCCTTTAGCCCCCACGACTAGGCAGAGAAGCCCTCACAAAGAACCTCTTTTTGCCACCCCGGTAAGGAAAAGAACCTATCTCCTTTTGCTTCCTCCTGAAGCTGGCAGAGAACCACAACTAGATGCTGACTCCTTACCTCTACCGACCCTTCCACGGATGAGAAACTCTAGACGAAGAAGAAGCAGAGCGATCCTTGAAGCAACCCTTGTGAATCCCCTCACAAGCTCCCCCTCACAAGATTCTCTCTATCTTCCTCTCTATCTTTCTCTGCTCAAGGCCTTCTCAGGTCAAGGCAGCAGCAAAAAGGTTATTCAAAACGTTGAAAAAGAGCCCTTAAATAGAAGAGCTTCAAAGGAGCTTATTAATTGCAAGTTGCCGACAATATCGTTCAGGCCGATATGGACATCAACCTGGCCGATCAGTATAAATCATAGAAGATCGGCCATAGCATCGCCCTTAATGCAAAATGGACTTTTTAAAATTTGCTTGATCATCCAGGCCGATCTCACGATTATCCCAGACGATCAGTTCAAATCAGAGGAAAATCGTCCAGAGCATTGCCCTGAATTCGAGCTGGCCGATATTTATCATCCAGAAATAACTAAGGTTTTTGAATAGATCATCCTGGCCGATCCTTCGATCGTCTATGACGATATGATCGTATCAATCATCCTTAATTACTCCCTTGACTTCCTAATCAATTAAGGCATAATTTGTGAATATCGTCCAGGCTGATAAATGATCGTCCTTGCCGATTATTATAAAATACAGAATACCTTAATTGTCTATGGCGACAACTTCTTTCTATTTTGAGCTTATCGTCCTGGCCGATACACGTATCATCCAGGACGATATGTTAATGACGGCTGCCTTAATTAAGAATCCTTGTTTAGTTTTTTTTTTAATCTCGATCGTCCAGGATGATGTAAATATCGTCCTGACCGATATGAGTAAAAATAGAAATTCTAAGTCTCTCAAGTGTGTGTATGTGTGTAGGGTTACTTATCATCAGTCTCTTTGAACATTACAAATAGACTCAAGAAGAGAAAAAACAAAGTACAGACTGACTCAACCCTAAACCTACTCAATCTTGAACTGGCTTTGTTTGTTCGTCCGATCTTTGATTCCTGAAAACTTAGAAGTAATAAGCAGTCCAAGAGAATCAATTGTTTTTGTCAATCATCAAAACATAAGTCATGAAAATAGATTTGCAACAGGTTATCATGGTTAAATAAGGTCAACTAAAACATGAGTTTTGATCTAGATCTTTCTAAATGATGCGTTAAACATGTTATAGTGGGGTTTACATAATGGAAAAGCTTTCATGCAATAATGCAATTTTGAAGTGGGGTTTATATAATGGTTCCGTGGGTTGAATTAAGATTCAATGCCTATGAACTCATATTTCGAAGTAAATTTGTCACAAATTTTCGGTGGATTTTCCGGCGGAGTTCCGGCAGATTTTTTTGGAAAGGTTTTGGGAATAGTTCAAAGATTCATTGGTCATCCTAGGGTAAATGTTATGGGACTATGCATGAAGGGGCTTTAGGGTGTAATATTATGTTTTTTTGTCTTATGCTTTTTCTTTCAAACATTGTTACAACATTAGGGCCAGCGCGAGTCTTTGGGCCAATTTCATGATTTCCAAGTATTATGGGGGGAGACATCCCTCCATGTGTTGTTTTAGTAAAGGTCACTCTAAAGTTTGGTAGCGGCTCTGCTTTGTTAAATGGGATGTTGAGCCTTCTATTGTGTGGGGACTTGGTAATTGCAATATTTACTTTTAACAAGATTGTTGGCTTAATTGCCAGTCGATTGACACTTTATTGAACTCTTTTTCCATCGCTAATATGAAGGTTAGTTACTTCTTTTCTAATAATGGTTAGGATTTATAGAAACTTTTTACTATTCTCCCTGACTTTATCATTCAATGTTTTTTAAAGATTCCTCTAAACATTAACTCTAAGGATGTGTTGCTTTGTACTTTCACTAAAGATGGATTCTTTAGAGTTAAAGATGCTTGGCATTCCTTTAGAGCTAAACATGGGGTCTTCCAAGCTTTTTAAAATAATTAGGCATAAAAGCTTCCCCTCAACTGTTTCTATTTTAATTTGGAGAATTTTACATAAACTTATTCCTACGGATGAGAATTTGAGGAGAAGAGGCTTTATATTTCCTTCTAAATGCCAATGTTGTTACCATGTCATTAATATGCATCAAATTTTCATTTCTAGTCCCTTAGATGTTAAAGTTTGGACTTATTTTGAGGACATTTTTCATCTAAACTTTATTACTGTGAGGATTTCTACTTACTCTTTGCTTGATTATTGGTTTGTTAAGTCTAAAGTCCATGTTAGAAATGTTATCACCTCTCTTATCCTTTGGTTACTTTGGTTGGAGGGAAATGATTCTCATTTCGATGGTGTTGTTACGAATTACAAGAGAATTATCCATAAAGTTAAGGATATAGTGGTTGCCCTTTGCTAATTTACTCTCTTTCAAGAATTTTAAGAAAATTTTAGTTACTTTTTCTACTTTTTACATTAACTTGGAGGTGGATAATTATCATAAAGTGATGAGCTGTATTACTTAGATGAAGCCTCATCCTAATTCTTTTAAGTTGAATATGACTTGTGCTAGATTGGGCACTATTATTGGCTATGGTTGTGTCATTAGTGATCATAATGGCACCTACATGTTGGGTTTTGCTGGTCATGTTGCTAATGGTGATGTTAACTTTGCTATCTCCCATGTTGTGCTTCACGACTTAAGTTTAAGTGCTAATCTTTATCAAATTAATGTTGTGGTGGAGGTGGGTTCTTATTTTGACTAGAATTTTCTCCATGATAAGGAGTATAGGATTTTTTCTTCTGCTTTGTTTTACATTCGAAGGGACATTAGGGATATCTTAAACACTTTAAAGTACTCTTTTCCTGTCATTCTAGAGGTAAGGAATGCATGTGCAAAGTCTATAGCCAGTTTGGGTTATGATTTTAATGGTATGACTGAGCTTTCGATTACTTAGCTATTATTTCTTATTAAAGGATTCTTAATACTGGATCAAATTGGTTTATCTTATGTTAAGCATTAGTTTTTATGGTTTTTCTCCCATTTGGTGGCTGTGGGGTTCAGCTTTGCAGCTGTGTTTTGATTGGTTCCTTTGGGGTGATCAGTTTGACTCTCATCTCAGGTTTGGTTATTTTTTCTACTTGGGTATCATGCTGCTTTATTTATTTTCTTGCTCTTTTTTGGGTTGGTTTTTATTCTTCTGCTGGTTCATGGACCCTTGCTCTCCATTTTTCCCCCATTCAGTTTGGTTGTGGAGGATGGTCCTGTTCTATTCTATTTTTTTTATATTGGTTTGGTGAGCCATGTAGTTGGTGATTGCTTTACTTTGCTGCATGGTGGTTCTTGCTCCAATTTTCATTGATGCCTTCATTACATTAATGTCCGGGCTTGGTTATTACTTGACTATATGCGGGAGACAATGTTATCTATTGCTGGAAGCCTAATTGTTTTTACTGAATCCAACATTGACATTCTATCTTGTGGTGGCTGGAGCATCTTCTTTGTTGGTTGGTTGGACTTTCTTTGCATGGGCTCTTGTGTTTTGCCTGCTCACCTCTCGAGTTGGAGATATAGTCTTATTCAGTGGTGGTTTTATGACTTTCACATTCATATTTTTTGTTGTTTTAATCCTTGTATTTTGAATTTCCTTATTGTTAGTTATAATTATTCCTTGTTCTACTATTTTGCGGGTTATCACTTAATCTTACAGGATTTTTCCTTTGCAGGTTTCTATTTTGATTGATTTTTGCTGGGAAGACACTCATTCAAGCTTATTATTTCTATCTTCCTTTTTTTTGGGTGCTCCCTCTTGCGCACCGTATGATGTATCTATGTTTACTTGTACTTTTGTGTAGTTGGGACCTTATGCTTGTAGGTTTTTTTGGTTTTAATTTTGTAGCTCTTTTGATCTGTATTGGGCATGAGGTCCCTTTAGAGTCTCTAAAATTTTTTCCCTTATTAACGCATAGGTCCCTCTTTGGGTTTCAAAAAAAAAAAAAAAAAATCATTGTGGATGACAATGTGGTTGGTGTAGACAATGAGCCTGGGAACAAAAATGAGGATGGTCATCATACTTATGTTGTGATGGTTAACCAAGGGATGGTTGGGTTCTCCCTTAGTCCAAAAAATGATGTTATGGATTGTGATGTTAATCAAGTTGTTGAGGAGAAAGAATAAAATGTATGTGAGCTCAATTAAAAAGTGAAACTGTTTGAAGTTGTGGAAAATAAAGAGGGATTGGAGGAAGGAAAGTTGGGTCTCTTAAAATATTTGATCCTAGGGTTGGTCTAAGGGATTCCATTATCGACTCTATGCCATCTCCAAATGGGAAAGCTATTATTGGTGAGAAAGCTTACACTTCTGTTTTAAAAAAAAGGTAAGAACAAAAAAGTAATCGGTACAATACCTCTCGAATCACTATATCTTCTAATCAATTTATTAATGGTTAATGATCTTGTGTAGAATATTAGGGGTGTGGACGGGATTATCTAAGGATAGAGTTAAGAATCTTTATTGAATTCATGATAATCAACTTATTGTTTTGATTTAATCTTTGATTATTGCTATTAAACTGGACTCTTTTCACATTAATTTGGATTTTGATTTTCTTTTGATAATTGTACTAACAAAATGTGGATCCTTTGGAAAAGATATATTACTTTAAATGTTATTATGGATTCTCCTTATGTAATTCAAACTAGTATTTCTTTCAATCAAGTCTCTTTTTATGCTTCTTTTGTTTATGCTACGTGTACTAGATTTGGGAGAATGGTTCTTTGGGAGCAACTTGTTGATTTTTCTTCGACGATCAATGCTATTTGGTTTGTTGGTGAGGATTTTAACTATATTACTAATGCTTTTGATAGAGTTGGTGGTAGGCCTCCTAATTTTTATGCTATGGAGGACTTTAATGATATGTTTATGAATAGTAATATGCATGATAATGGTTTTTCTGGAAATAATTTTACCTGGAACAAGTGTAATATGTGGCAAAGATTTGATCGCATCCTATTTAATAATTACTTGATTTCCTCTGGTCTGAATGGTAACATTGAGCACTAAACCTGTAATTTATTTGATCATGCCCTGTTATTATAAAACAATAGTAGGGCTAATAGAAATACTTTTCAACCTTTTATGTTTCAAAACATGTGGCTTCTTGTTGATAATTTCTTACAAACTATGCAAAGTAATTGGCATGCTCCGCTTTTCCCTTCTGATAATGTTTATGGTATGACAAGACTTTGGCTTAAGCTTAAAAGGCTTAAGAAAAAACTTCATTGGTGGAATAAATGTATCTTTAAGAACATATTTTATACTATATTACATGTTGAACAAGATGCGGATAATGCTGATATGGCTCATATGCAAAATGCGTCTTTTGATAATTTGTCCATTCTAAATGAAGCTAAAGCTACTTTGTATAAGTTGCTAAAAAAAAAAAAAAAAAAAAAAAGGCTTTTTTGAGACAAAAGACCACCTCCAAATTCCTTCTGGAAGGTGACCGTAATATTGCTTATTTTCATAACATTGCTAATTATAATAAAGTTAGTAGGCAGATTCTTAAGATTGCTTCTACTTATGGTAATGTCATTGATAATCCTGATTTGATTTCTTCCTCGAGTATTGATTATTTTACTAAAGCTTTCAATTAATTTTTTTTTTTTGGATTTTAACACTGATTTATCTTTTCTGCCTTCTCTTATCACTGAGGAAGATAATTTAATGTTGAGGAAGACAATTTAATTTTGACTAAAATTCCTTCTGAAAAGGAAATATGATGTATTTTGAAAGGCATGAACTCTGATTCTGTGGCTGGCCCTGATGGCTTCAACAACAAATATTTTCAAAGTCTTGGGATATTTTTAAGATGTATCTATTAAATGCTGTGGAGGACTTTTATAGGAGTAATCCTATTCCTAAATTTTTTTACCACTACCTCTATAACTTTAATTCCTAAATTTGAAAACACCAATTTTTGGAATGATTTTCATTTTATTAGTTTATGCACGTTTTTTTAATAAGCTTATTGCTAAAATTTTGATGGGGAGGCTTTCTATAATTCTTCCTAATATTATTTCCTTGGAATATTCTGGCTTGGTGAAAGGTAGATCTATATTTGACAATATTTTCTTGCTCAAGAGTTAGTGCATAATTTGCATGCTAAGGTTGTTGGTAGTAATATCTTTTTCAAAGTTGACATCATTGAATCCTATGATAATCTTAATATGGAATTTCTTTATACCATTTTATGACTTTTTGGCTTCAATTTGCAATTCATTACTCTTATTAAAACTAGCATTAAGTCCAGTTATTTTTCTTTATTATTAATGGAAAGTCTCAAGACTTTTTAAAATAATCAAATTGTTCAAGACAAGGATTTCCACTATCTCATGCCCTCTTCATTATAGTTTTTGAATTCTTAACTCGTGGTTTTAACAATCTTTTTAGAATTCACCATATACTGCAATATAAAACATGTGGTGGTTTTCCCATCACTTATTTAAGATTTGCAGATGATTTCATTATATTCTCTGATGGTTCTTTTAAAATGTTTTATATTATCTTCAAATTTCTTTGAACTCCTCAAGAGTTGTTTGATTCTAGCTAAATATATTTCTTTTAATAGTGTTAATAGTATTCAAAGAAAATTTGGGTTGAATAAGAAACTCCTTCCATTAAAGTATTTTTGAACGCCTCTATGCCAGGGTAAGAAATGTTCTCATTTTTTTGATGATTTTTTCTCTACTATTTATAAGAAACTTTCTTCTTGGGCTTTGAATTTTTTTTTTTATGGAGGTAGGCTTGTTCTTATTAAACATGTGTTGTATTCCACTACTATATATTTATTTTATACATTGTGTCCGACCTTAAATCTTTGTAGTAGAATGGAGATAGTCAATATATTATTTAGGGCTCTTGGGAAAATTTCTCAGGGTCTATGGACGAGGAGAAATTAGGATTCAAAACATTTATTGATATGACCAGGACCTTTAATCATAAATTGTGGTACTCCTTTAGAGCTAAAAAGAATCTTTGGGCCAAGTTTAGGGTCTCTAAGTACTATGGTGGAAAGCATCCCTTAGCTTGCAATTATAGAAATGGTGATTCTTTCAACTGGAAAAGATTATATAATATTAAGTGGGAAGCGAAAGAATTTATTCAATGGGGCTTGCAAGTGGGTAACATTGTTTTTGGCAAGATAAATGGTTGGATAATAATTCTATTAATAAACTTTTATTCACCCACTCTACCTCTTTGTGTAAAGTTAAAGATTATATTTGTCTCCTTGCTAATTAAGTGTGTGATTGTATTATTAAATTAATTCTTAATATTTTGATCCATTTGGAGGATGAGCATTACATTTTGTTTAACTGATCTAATGATGGTAAGTTTGATACTAAACAAGTTTGAAATTTTATTAGGCATACTCTTCCAAAAAAGTCTATTTATTTATCTTTTTGAAATGCTAGTGTACCACCTACTTACTCTTTTCTTTGTAGAGAATCATCCATAAATACTTGCCTGTGGATTCTATTCTTTTAAAGAAATGTTTCTACAATACCTCCAAATGTCAATGTTGCTATCACATTGAGAACATGAATCATGTTTTTATTTAAGGTCCTATTGCCATGAATGTTTGGGTTCATTTTGACAGTATGTTTAATGTGCTCTCTACTACCTATTTTAATACTATTGCTGATCTCCATAAAGAATGGTTTACTCCTATTGAAGGTCATATTAGGAATATCCTTCCTATCCTTATTTGCTAGTTTTTATGGAGTAGTAGGATTGATTCAAAACAAGACAATATTAAAATGGATTCTTTAACTAACATTTCTAAAGTGAAGAATAAAATTTTTTAGCTTTTTGTCACTAAGTTATTAAAGGTTAAGTCTTTCAAAGGTTTTCTTCATGTGGCGTTTGAGTTTGGTCTTGATTTTAATTCAAATAATGTTGTTCATAATGACAGGATTATTTACTGGAGAAAGACATCAAAGGGATATTTTAAACTTAACACTGATTGTGCCAAAAATAAATTCAATTTGGGGTGTGGTGCTACTATCAGGGATTCTAATGGTTTTGTAATTGTTGCATTTGCGGGTCATTCTAAGGTCATTACTGCTATTCAAGATAAAATCGAGAGTCTCCTATATGGGATTCAACTTTGCATTTCTCTTAGCATCACTAGTATCTGGATAGAAGTTGATGCTATGCACTCGAACTATTATGTTGATGGCAACATATCGTCTAATCTGACTAATTACTATCTAATTAGATATATTAAGTACTGGCTTTCTTTTTTACCTATAATATCTCTCATATCTTGAGAGAGGGGAATGTTGTTAGCGACTCTTTGGCTAAATTGGGTTGTAACTTATCTAATTTACTGAATTCTATGAACATAACCACCATATTGAGATTAAAGGTTTGGCTAGATTAGATCGGTTTGGTTTACCATACATTCTTTTTCACTAGTTGTTTGGTTGTTGCTGTTGTTTCTGCACTCTGTTGGTTGAGTATGTCATTTCTCATGTTGGAGATTATTTGTTTCACTTTTGGAATCTTGGATGATTTTTTCTCAATTTAAGGTGTTCATATCTTATGGGCTTCTGCTAATGGAAATGGCATTTTGGATTCTCTTTTGCTAGCTATGTTCTGCTATTATGGTTGGTGGAAAGATAAAAATGATTGGTATTCAATTCTTATTAATTTAACCCCTTATTGCTGCTCTCTTTTCCCTGGTTGTAGTCTTGTGGGGGTTCTGGCTTTTATTTCCTACCTATGTCATGTGGACTTTTTTTTGTTCTTCCAGTTTATGGTTTAACATGTATTATTGGTTGTGCTTTGAGTTGGGACTATTGGGATACTACTATTATTGATGGTAATATCTTGGGTGTTATTTATCATGTGTTAACTTATTTCACTGTAAATTCAAAACCTATTTTCATGTGTTGCAGTTGGCTAGTGGTTCCAAGGATTAGATGTGAGTGACATTTGGGGTTTTATCATAATGGAACAGTTATTGCACACTCTTACTAATTACTATAGTTTTCTATCCTTTTATTCAAATTCTTGTTCTAATGTTTTAATTATTTATTGGCTAATTACTTTGGGTTGTAGTAGCTGTGGTTATATACTGGGAGATTATTGGTTTTTGCTGGCTAATATGCTGAAACATTACTGCTCTGATTTTGTGACTTCTATTTATTTCTACATCATTCATGTGGGTTACAGAACTTCTATTTTGTGGTGGAACTGTTGTTTTTGTTTCTTCTCCTATTAGGTTTTGGTTGATGCCATGAGGTGCGATCCTGGGCCTGTTCATCCTCTATTTTATTTGGATTTCTGTTCTAATTTTTTTATAATTTGTTGGCTTACTATCATGGATTGTAGCATCCGTGGTTGTATGATGGAGAACATTTTTTCTTTTCTTGCTAACATAGTAAAACATTACTGTTATTATTTTGGGACTTATGTTTACTTCTACCCAATTCACGTGTGTTACTACTTTTCTATTTTGAGCTGGACATGCTATTTTGTTGGCTTCTCCTATTAGGATTTATTTGCTGCTATGAGCTATAGTGGAATGCTGGGGAATTTTCAGTCCTGGATTGCTAACATTGATAACCATTAGTACTGTTATTTTGTGACCTCTATTTATTCTACCTGATTCTAGTGGGTTACTGCTCTTTTGTTATGAGTTGGAAAAGTTGTTTTGTTGACTTCTCCTATCAGGAATTTATGGACACTTTGGTTAGCTTTTTTGTTTTTGGGAATTTGTGGGTACAATAGTATACTTGTTTTATTTTTGTTGCTAATTTGAACTCTCTTGCTGAGGGTAATCAATATGGTTTCTCAATTCATTGGAACTCATTTGTTTTTAATTTTTGTTTAGTGTTCTTGCTGGCATGATTTGTAGGTTTTTTGAGACTCGTTCTTATTTTGTGCAGACACCGAGTATGGTTGGGAAGGTGGTGTTGATTAAGATATATCAGTTTCTTTACTTTTTTATTCTTAAAATGTTATTAGGGTGCTTTGTACTTGTGATTAGAAGGGATATCTCGCTCTTAGGTTTCTTTTTGACTTTTGTTGTAGCTCTTTCAAGCATTAGCGAGCTGGAGGTCCCTTTGAGGACTTTTACTCCTTTTTTGATTAATTAACATGTAAGCCCGTTGGTGGGTTTTATCCCAAAAAAAAAAATATCCTATGATGTTAAGAAATCTGCAATTAGTACATATAAATACATAAATTTTTACTCCATTGATAATTTTCTTTGGCCACTCGTTTCCTACGAACAAGGTGTGCGTCAAATGTAAAGTGTGGTAGGAGAAAAGAAGAAGGAATGAACTGTAACACTAAAAGAAAATGATTCTAATAGTAACAATTTTGCACAGGAGGATGATGATGACATTGCATTAATTACATGATAGTTCAAGAGCTTTCTAAAAAGGATATAGAGGCGTCATAAATAGTATTAAATCAAAGGTAAAAGAAACAAAACTGTTAAAGTTTATTTTAACACTATTCATTTCAAAAGTAAAAATCTGGCCACCTCTGAACTTACTACCCCAACTTGAAGAGTCACCCAATCAAGGAGAAGGATGAAGAGATGCCATAGTTCAAGAAGGATAAGAAAAAGACACAAAAAGCATTTTGGGCAAATTCCACTTCAGAATTATCTGAACTGGAAGTAGAGGAGAAGATAACAAACTTGTATCTTTTGGCTAATGATAATCTTGATCAACCAGATCAAGATGGGATACGCCAAAATTTTGTATGATGAATTGCACCTTATTTCAGAAAGAATTTGTGATTCATATAGGAAGCTAAAAGGTTACATTCTTGTCTCAATATTGATTTTTTTACTTTGCAAAAAGAGCATGCTAGTTTAATTACGAAGCATTTTAAATTAGATAGTGATCACATAACCTTGCTTAAGAAAAATAATGCCTTAAATAAGAAGCATATTGACTTAACTAAAGCATAAGACTTCTTGAAAAATATAACAAATTGAATTTGAGAAAGCATACAAAGGATTAGAAGCATGCCTAGATTTAGGTTTCGTTTGGGATGACGTCACTGCTGCTTTACTTTGGGGCATTGTGGCAGAACGGGGTTAAAGAAAATTTGCGGCTTATATCTGCTTCCCGCAACCTTTCACTGTCTCCTGCGCTCGATTGTGTTCCATGGTTTTGATGGGAAAAAATGATGTAAATGCCCACTTGAAAATATTTGCGACCTTCGTCCCATCCGTTGGTGCCTTTTGCGCAACTAATCTCCTCTCCTGCTATCCAGCACCGCTTTTGTAACTTTGTCTATGGAAAGCTTAATATATTCTGATGAGTCCCACACCCCCTCTTCCACCTTCGACGACTCTAACTCCTCCATCATCCATTGAAACCTAGGGTTTGCCCATATTATTCTGCTGCCACCGCCGCCGATGATAATATCGCAGAAGATATTTCCTGGAGATGGAAATGGCCAGATGGTGGCAAGCTTTGTGTAATTGAAAGTGAGGGAAATTGATAGGAGCACAGAAATGGTTTTTGGAACAAGCCTTTTTGTGGGAGGAGAGGAATAGGGAGGAAAAGGTTTGAGCTTTAAAGAGCAAAATGGAGGATGAGTCGATTGGGATCAAATCTCACTGTTACTTATAGGTAAGAAGAAGCATGCTATGCTCGAGTAGTATTTCAACATGTTTCATATAGTTTTTAAATTAAATATTAAAATTCTTGTAGACCATTTGAGTGCAAAATATAAAGAATATTTTTTGACATGAAGCATATGCAAACTAGAGCAAATATTGGAATAGTGACAATAGAGATGCAATTATTTAGCTTTTGAGCTAAGCTAGAATGGGTTTATTCTGAATTATTAGCAAGGTCTCTAAGGATTGGGTTATTCTAAATTATTCCATTAGATTCTAGTGAGAGAAACTCTGTTCTGCTTTTTAAATTTTGATTCGCGGCTTTCATGGTGGCAGACGTTCGTCGTCCGGCTTCCTCGGCTGGCGGACAGACACTAGTCGACATGCTATTCCAACTCCGTTCATCTCTACACGCCCTACCCTGTCTTCTTCTCCATCGGTGTTTGGTGACGTCGCTGTTTCAAACAAGCTGGATGGAAAGGTTCATTTTTCTGGGAAGCCATTGATTATCAATGAAGGTGGCCTTTCGAATCTAAAGTAACTAATGGAGGTAATTAGTAAAGGGAAAAACATCATTTCAGATAATTCTGTGATCTTTAAAAAAGTGGATTCTCCTGTTGAATCATTTGCAATGGTTAAAGGCGTTGTCAGTGAGGCGTCTACATCCAATTCAAAGAAATGTCCAACTCATTCCAGGTTGGATATGGGAGTTAATTCCAAAGGCCATAAGATTATCCTTGATGAGAATTTTGAAACTAAGGATGGCACTAATCAGGAAACAAGGGAAAAAGCTGATCTGGAGGAAGTTCATGTGTGTGAAAGTACTGAACTGGATGATTCTACAGAGGCTTTTGTTCCTAAGGTTAATGCTCCAAAAACCTCTAAGAATTGGGCTCCTAATGCTTGGACCAAGTAGAATAATATTAATGTCACTGACCAGGACTTCGGAAAAGAATTTATAGGGGAAGATAAGGTAGTCAAAGTTCATTTGGCTAATGAACAGATGAATTCTGTGAAGCTTTAGAATTCACTGGTTATCAAGGTATTCGGTCTTAATGTTCCTTTCCAATTGATTTGCTCGGATCTGAGGAGGCAATGGGCTTAGTTCGTAAAATTCAACTTAACTATTCCTGGTTTGGGATGGATATTTTGTACAGTTGATGAGAAAGAGGTGTTGGACTCAGTGCTATCCAGTGGGCCTTGGTATGTTAGAAATAACATAATAGGCATGGACAAGTGGTCACCATCCTTCTCCCTAGATTCCTTGAAAGGCCTCACATCCCTGGTTTGGATTAGAATGCCAAACCTTATTCTATAATGCTGGGATGAAATAAACATGTGTAGAATTGCCTCCATGATTGGGAAGCCATATATGATAGATGGAAATTCATTATAGTGGAGCAGAAGGGAATTCTCCAGGATTTGTGTCCGCATAAACCTAGATTCAAAACTTCCTTTGGGAGTATGGGTTGAAGGATCTTTAGGAAAATTCTATCAAAGGATTGAGTATGAGAAGATCCCCAACTTTTGTTTTTGCGGTGAAAAAAATTGGACACTTAAAAGAACAATGTCCAGAGAATATGGTGAAGGAATCTCATCCTGTCCAGATAGGAAGTGTGGTTGATAATATGGATTCAAATCTGAATGATGGCAAGATCCAAGGAACAAATTCAAATGAGGATGGCTACGGACCTTGGATTCATGTAAACTTCAGGAGAAATAAGTTCAAGAAGCAAGGTTCTCTTCCTAAAATCAACTCTCAGAATAAATCAGGTTTGCAATCTGAAAATGTTTTTAGGAGTCCGAAGAGCAATATGGTGAACAAAATAGTGGAAAAAGCTTAAGTTGAAGAACCCGGAAGTCAAAATCAGGAATCGAATGATTCTTTAGTAGATATGGAAGTAAGGCTGGGAAAATCTGGAGAGAATACTTATACTGTTTCACATCAGGGGGAAGAAAAAGATAGCTCTTGTATGGCATATTTTATCCCAATTATACCTATTGATAATAACAAATTTAATCTGTTGAATAATGCAATTGAAGAAGGTGAAATTATTGAACCTGTTATTGAAAATGCTTTAATTGGCTGTGACAACAACAACCCTTTGGTCTTAGAGGGATGTGGTATTGAAGGCAAAAGTGAGGAAGTTAAAGTTGCAAGCTCTAAGAAGAAAGGTTCTAAGCAACTTAAAAGCTTAGGTCCTATTAAATTGAATCTAAGGAGTAGAAGATTGGATGAAATTCAAAAAGAAAAAGTGGGGAATCCTTCCCCTCTTATACATTAATGTCATACATTGGCTTATGAAATTGTAGGGGAGCTAGGAAAAGGAGAGCTTCCCTTTATTTGAATTAGGTTGTTAAAGAAAATGGAGTTTTTTATGGGTTTGTTGTAAACTAAAGTCTCTTTGTTTAGTAGAAGAGATGTGGATTTGTTAATTGGAACTGGATGGAATTTTTTTCAAGTTCCTTCGGTTGGGCTTTCTGGTGGCATCTTGATTATTTGGAAGTTTTATGTGACTTCTTTCACTATTTTGGAATCTTCAAACCTATTTATTATTGGGGAGATAGATATATAATACAAGGGTAGTTGGAGAATTGCTACTATCTATGGTAGCATAGATGCATACAAAAGAAGAATTCTTTGGGAGAAATTGCAACTATATACTACCAATGACAAAGCTATGGTCATTGGAGGTGATTTCAATTGTATTCTTAATAAAGATGAAAAACAAGGGGAATAAAAGATTTGTTTACTCCTTGGGTGCCAAAGAGATGGAGTCCTTTATAGTTTCTAATGATCTTCATGAAGTGAGGGGCATTGGATCCAATTTTACATGGTGCAATAATAATTCTGCAGCTAACAAAATCCTTGAAATACTGGATAGGTGCTACTTAATTTTGTTGACCTCATTTTTGTATGAGGTCACTAAGACC
>NW_021318693.1:9858647-9861736 GCF_001605985.2 Dendrobium catenatum
CAACAGTGCAGAAAGAAAAGAGCAGAAAAGCGTCACAGAAAAGCTATACAACAAGTAGCAAAAAACAAACAGCACAACGGCGTACCATCAGACAAGCGTCACAACCACATCACAAGAACAAGAAAAGTAGAACAAGCAACCTAACCTACAAGCTAAAGCGTGTCCTACCTCAAATCATCTAAGAAGAAGTGTGTGAAAGCTGTGTGGTTTTGATAGGTCCTACATGAGTAATTTAGTCTAAGAGTTGTTTGTAATTCTTTGTTCGTTAAAGGCAAAGAAAGATTTTGATTAAATTCAAAATTAATGTTTTAGGAATTGATTTAAGATACTTTATTTTAATAGTTTTGATTAACCTATTCACCTTTATTCCACACCGAAGCCGTTGAGGTTCTATTTCACCCTCCTTGGGGCTAAAATCTTAATAGCCTCGTAGGCCTGGGTTACCAATGATAATTACTTTGTTATTATTGTTTTTAGTTTGTATTAAAAAAGGATAAGGAAAAATGATGTATAAGTATTGTTATAACCAAATGGTTTGGGTTGTTTTAGAAGTTATTTAAAGTTTGATCATTATACAGAGGTGATCTTATCCAATGAATTTTAATTAGGATTTGATCCACCTAATTAAATCTATATCTTTTATATTTTTTTTTTGATTTGTTAAGGGTGATTTATTAGATTAATTGACTTTGCTTTAGATTGCATTTTAGATTTAGTAAATATTATTTAATGTTATAAAGTTTAATTAGGGATTATGTATTTTAAAGTATTATTAGCATGAGAATTAGGTAAGATTAATTTAGTTGATTATTAATGAATATAGAAAAGAAAATTCAGAAATTGATGGAAACGGTGTCACTATTTTTGTTTTTAACTGTTTCTATCCTTAGGGACACTGTCACCATAAGACTATACTTTCTAAAGACTCTGGGTCCTTGTTTTTTTTGTTTTCTTTATTATGTCACTCAGTGTTGTAGGATTAAAAGTTGCCAAGTTCTTTTTCTAAGTTCCTAAGACTTCTGATTACGGATGTCATAGGCGATTTTTAGGATCTAAAGAAGCAAAAACAAAAGCAGTCCTTAAATATATTTAAGTTTCTAAGGCCCTGAGAAGGAGGCGTTTACAATCAACTAGGCCCCTAAAGGTTTTCTAAGTTCTTTAGAAGCATGTAAGGCAACCAGGGGCCTTATGACGCCGATTTGGATTCCCCCGTAGCACCCCCACCGGAATGAATCGGGCGACTGGTATTAATTTATGTAGGCTCCTTCGTCAACAAGCAACTCCAACGATCCTCTCCTTTGCTCTCACAAAGAAGCACCTACCAATACAGAAGCAAATAAAGTGGTATAGATACGATAATACATAAATAGAAATTCATAAGAATAAGAATATAAACAAGAAACTCAGTATTAGAACTATAAAAATAACTGCAACATTAAATAAAAATAATTAGTTTACTCATTTAAGAACGAGACAGAGACTATTTGAATTCATGTTGAAATACTAACATACCAAATAAATTATATAAGACAGGAAACCACCTTAATAAAAACATTTGATTTCAAATTATTACTAACCACAACTATAAACTAAAAGCATACACTAAATACAATCACCGAAATAGGTATTCTATCATCATAGTTGCAATCCTGATAATATAATGCAGTTGGAATTAATGATAATTGCAGTCAAAGATAATTCTCTAGAGTTTGATCCAACTACAAATCCATTATTAAATGCATATAGAATATCTCTATGCAGGTGAGTGAAGAGGGTTGGTAGTATAATTAAATATCAAGGTTTAAAGCTGTATATGTGTGCCAAAACTGAGAAAATCCAACTATCTATAATGTGTATTATTTTGAAACGTTCGCATTAAGGAAAGTTAATGTGTGAATATTAATCTCTTATAATAATTAATCATCTTTGCAAAATACCACCAAGGATGATATGAATGGAACAGACATCACAGCTCGTCACAAGAGTAAGTTCCTAGAGTTTAAGGTCGCACATCAACATCTGCATTCAATCTTAATGGATGGTATTTTATCAAAAGATATGGTATATCGAATTGACAGATTGTGGACAAGAGCGATATAACCACGTGGATAGTACCTATTTGTCAAGTTATTAAATTTAGAATAAAATACAAATGTATGTATTAGGATGAGGTATCAAGCCGAACAGGCATTACTAGCTCGATATTTGTTTTAACAATATCTCGTTAAGGAGAATATGAGGGAATAAAAAGATCACAAATAGTTAAAGAACTTAGTGATTCAATAAAATAGGCAAGCAACAGCGCGTCAGAAGATGTATTTTTTATAAAGTTTTAATAAATATTAGTTTAATCACTAGGTTTACGATACAAAATGTATAGTAACCATTTTACGAGCTTCATATATTCATGTTGAAAAAATGAAAATATAGAGCTCAGAGGAAAATAGTTGTAAAGATAATGCATTCTACTATGCAGTCAATGAATTAATGACGTCGGTCGACCATCAATCTTGAATAAGTGTGATAATATCTTAGAAACTCAACATTAATCTTTAACAAGATAGGGTTACTAGATCGAGATCACATACCTTCAGCGTGTCCCCCTTTCTTTTAGGATAATAAGCTACGCGAAAATGAACGAACCTAATGCTAGAATGGCAAAGGCTACCAATAATAAATTTGTTGATAATAATAATAATAATAATAAAAGTTCTAGCATGTTAAAGGATAGAGCTTTGTCACAAACGCCGGAAAAAGAAACAAACCAAATATATTAGAACATTTCCGAGTTAATCATAAAAATGACTTATATATAAATTTTACGTTGGCGAAAGTAAGCTCTTTATATTTTTTTTTAAATTTTAGAAACATAGATAATACAAAATTTTGAATGTATCTACTGCAATCCTATTTTATGATTTATTTGACCTGGAATGATTTTTTTTAAAAAAAAAGGATCTTTCCAACAAGTCATGACATAATATCTTATATAGCAATGAAAATATATTATGAAACCGAGACATAAATGTATACACCATGAGGATGTCGGAAAAATCATGATTTGTGAAGCATGAAACTATTTTTAGTTA
>NW_021318693.1:9867020-9870796 GCF_001605985.2 Dendrobium catenatum
ACTAGACATTTGCAAGATGATGTACCTTGGTGTATGTTGACTAAATTAAAAAAAAAAATTATTATTATAATGATGATTAAAAAAAAAATTATCATCGTCATCGAAAAGTAGCATCGCTTCACAAAATTTGTTTCGCCGCCCTCTCCGACCCCACATGGCCAAAACGACGTAATGTTTCATTTCAACAACTGTTTTCAAGAATCTATGCAATAAAAGGGGCTGAAGAAAAAGAGAAGATTACACTATCAATTACTCTAAAAATTTCCTGTTCTTTGATTCTCCTGCGTGAAGCCCGTAGCCGCTCACTTCCTGTCAAATACCCAATCCGTCTCTGCATCCAAAAGAGTCTTCTCCACCAGTCTAAAAAAAAGAAACACCACGCCAGTGTCCGCCGTCTTCGGTAAGTTTGCCGGCGATCACAAATCCACTTTCAATCGTGAGAATTCTCGCTACAGTTCGTCAAAGCCGTTCCTTTCCTGTTCCGTGTGGGTTTCTCTCTTAAATCAAATATATATTTTTTTTTAACTTAATTCTAAAGTGGCGTCCTGCAACCGACATCATAGTGCATTAAATATGATTGCAAAATTACTTTATTAACTTTGTAAAGTTACTGAGTTACTTCAGTAACTTTACATAAAAAAAAAACTAAACTAATTTATAAAGATTCTATCTGTTAAAAAAAAAAAATCTATGTGATTGTAAAATAGCCACGTCAAGCCTGTTGTCATCTCTTACCTATTATTTATATTTAAATCTAAGTGGAAACAGATTTTTTTTGAAGAATAATGGGCTATACCTGTTATCCATGTTCCAATTCAAATAAATGTAAATATTCTTTTAAAACATAGTATGCTTGAAGTATCAAAACAACAGCAGAACTTTAAAAGAATAATTAATTCCTGTACTTGGAATTAATTCATATATTTGCTTTGGAATTAGTTCAAATCCAAAGAAAATAAAAAAAATAAGGATCCAAAAGCATGAATGATTAAATCAATTAATTGCTTTAATGAAGCATATTATCTCAGTGCAAAAATTTTTTATTGAAGACCTCACGCCGTCGACCTTAGGTCCGGCCGAGATGGTTGCAACTTCAAGACCTCGTACCGTCGATTTTAAATCCGGTCGGGAAGAATTTCAAGTGAAGACCTCGTGTGTGTCGTTCGACCTTAGGTCCGACTGAGATGTTTTAAATGATAGAACCTCGTGTCGTCGACCTAGGTCCGACCGAGATGGTTTTAAATTCAAGGCCCGTGTTCGTCGACCTAGGTCCGATCGGGGAAGAAAATTTCGACAAATGCCGTCCCGATTTCTCCCTCGGTGGGAGATTGACGCCGGAGGCTGCCGAAATTTTTCTTGAAAATTCTAAACTTAATTAATAAAAAAAATCACAAATCTCTATTTTTTTTAGAGAGCATTTAAATTACCAATAAATGAAAAGCTATTATTGCTTTTGTGGATACCCAATTCACCCTTTCAAAACTAACTTCTTTCAGATAAATTCAACTGTAAAGAACAATTGAGAACAGGAAAATTATACTCCATAAAAAAAAAAAAAATAACTTTTACGTTCCCTTAATCTCTCTAAGAAAATAAATAAACAAACAGATGTTACAAATTCCATCGCATCTTAGATAAACTTTAAACCCATTTTTACTATGAGGTAGCAGGAATTTGATATTTCTCCTTAATGAGTTAATCGATGATCCAGAATCAATGCTATCCAGCAAATTTTTAAGTTGTCAACAGGGAAACAATATTTTCTTCTCAATTCTATCATTGATTACATGTCATGCATGGCATGGATGCATGTCTTAGCCAGCATAAATCGATGCTATTGTTCATTGAGAAATACTTTGATCCAAACGTCTTAAAGATATAATGACATGAATGTATTTATGAAAGGTCATTATAATCCCTGTTTATGACACAACTGATAATATCTAAAAGGCGACGGCATTGATTACATGCTAATATCAACTAAGAGCTTCTTCCCTAAGAAAACTTATGTACTGAGCATCATGATATTACATTAGAAAAATTGTTGGAAACATAACTCTACATTTTATTTGGTTAAAATTCATTTGTAAGATTTTATCTTTATGACTTGTATATAACACAACCCTCTTAAACATCAAACCACAATTTCAAACTCAAATCAAACACACAAACTTCAAACAAACTCCACAAATTCCATGCAAAACTCTATAACATAACCGAAAACTCTCCAACAAAACAAACTAATCTCGACACTCTACGAAGTTCTCATGTTACGAGCCCCTGCAAACAAACAAATAAAGACAGCGCATTGCAAAATAAATTGAAATCAATAACAAAAAAAATAATAAATCTAACTACTGCAAGTTAAACACAAGTACTAAAAAGCAGTAAAAATAAGTACGAAAAATTAGTAGTGTAATTAGTGCCTAAAAAATAGGAAGAGTGCTGAACTGTGTTAGTAAGAAAAAAGGCTACAATAGACGAACGACCAAAAAAAACATATGCAGTGTCAAAAACTTCCAAGATTGTCAAAATCATTCGAACTAAAACTAAATTTACCAACCCCTTTCAATTTCTCTAAATAACAAATCTCCAAAATAATCAAACTCAAAATTAAAATGGCAGCCTTGTTTATAGGAACTTGGTTTAAGACCACTACCAGCAACTTTTCGTAGGAAAGTCGTAAAGCCTCAAGAGCTTTTGTGTGAAAGTTAGTGTCCCAAGAATAGCCCAAAATTGAAAAAAAAAACTTTACACTAACCCCATAAAACCACAAATTAAAAAACCCACTTTTGATTAAAAACAAACCGTTTATCCAATGTACTAAGCCTAGAATTACCCTAAGTAAAGATCCGACGGCGGGCTCAGAGAGGAGGTACTTAATAGTTACAATGTCAAATACATACTCTTCCTTATACCTTAACATCCTTCCCCTGTGGTGCGCGTGACCATAACCCTGCGCATAGACCAAGCATAGGAAATTTAGCAGACTCTTAGATTTATAGACATCCGCTATAATAACGTGCACAGAACTCCTGTGAAACTTACGTACACAGATTAGTCGTAGATGGGCACCCAATTGATTTTACCGGTATATACATACTGCCTAATTATAGAATTATGCATTATGATCCTTAATCTTTAATCGTCTCTAAGATCAGAGTCGAAAGAATTATATCCGGAATGTGGATTGAGAAAAGGGTTTTTCAGGGCCGGCTGGTGTGGGCCCGTCTTTTTAATCTGAAAACTTATTTTTAGATCGATTTGGGCATCTTAGCTTGGCAAACGATTCGTTAAGTTGATCAGACAACCACATAGTTATGACGGAGGTCCGAGCAACTTTCTACTGGAGAAAAGCAAACATGTTCGTGAGTAGCGCTATCGCCAGAGGATAATATAACTTAATTTCAAAGGTAGGCTCGAGCATGTCTCTCTTAGTCTTATATGCTTGGTTGTAAGACCTCACAAC
Organism: Dendrobium catenatum; assembly: GCF_001605985.2. Taxonomy (NCBI): domain Eukaryota; kingdom Viridiplantae; phylum Streptophyta; class Magnoliopsida; order Asparagales; family Orchidaceae; genus Dendrobium; species Dendrobium catenatum. Next base: position 9,870,490 of record NW_021318693.1, read on the forward strand.
TCACGGGTACCGCTTAGCTTACTAGGGCTAGGTCGTGTAAATTATTTCCCTTGACTGTTGTATTGGCAGACTTTTGCAATATGAAAAGTGTGATAAGCCTATTTTATAGAATTGTTTTAGGCCGATGGGTGACCTCACAACCCAATATATTCTGGTCGTGAAATTCGGATCTGTGCTTAATACTTCCTAATATTGGATAGCGGTTAAAAGCCCCAAACTACCAAATGATATAAATTTATACGGTGACCATTACATCGTTGACTTTATTGTGAGCGACTGTCAATTCTTCAGCGAGAGCATTAAAAAA
>NW_021318693.1:9876082-9909466 GCF_001605985.2 Dendrobium catenatum
CACTTAGGCTTAACAACCTAATTACTAGACTCAACAGGCTTATCCCCCAACATATGACTTATACTCTCTTTCACTTCAGGAATATTGTCATAATCATATCCAACGATTATATAAATTGAAATTAGTACATGTGTAATTCACATATGAAGCAATTGAACTATTTGAAAAAGAAAAACATGCTATCATGAGAAAGGAAATAATAAACATGATAAAAACATCAAATTGAAGATTTATAAAATTGTTACTATTTCTTATGCATCATTGGGTATCTCACCTCACTTGGGATTCGTTCTTCCTGTTTTCTTCTTCTTTTGTACACTACCTACAACATACAATTCTTTATTTGCACCTGTACAAAAAATAAATAAATAAAGGAACAAGCTATATGAATATCTTACTACTTACCTCAACTAAATTCTTCCTCATTAAATAGTAATCTGATTCTTTTCTTTCCTTCCTATGTTTCTTTCATATTTCTAGAAGTTTACCATCACAAACTGAGTCATAACTAACTGATTTCAGCAACATTAATTTTAGAAAAAAAAAATTTTCCATCAGCCAACTTAACAATAGTCTTACCCCTTTTTTTTCTACTGATTTCCACATTTAACATTCAAAATGATTGACAGAAATCCACAATTTATGTATTCCTGTATTCAGAAATTCAAAAATTCCTCACTAATTTGCATATACTTACTCTATAGAAAATATGGCTTGAGAAATACTAGTATTGCCTTTCTATATTCCTCATTACCTGAGAAAGAAATACCCAAACTGCAGTTTCTACATCAACGGTTGATTCAACACTTAATTTTTTTTCCTTCCAACAGCTTTCCAACAGCTTTGTTGATTTCTCCTTCCAGCAACTTTGCTGATTTTGCCTTCCAGCAATCGAATCCTCCCAGTTTCCCTATTTTCTTACCCACTGCTTTACCTCCAGGTTTCAGGACTTCTAGGTTTTGGCTGAGGGAGGGGATAAAAGGAATTGATATTCTAATTTTAATGCTCTATGTTTTATTAAATAATATTATTCTAATGTAGTACATTTTCCACTACCTTTTCAATACCATATCAACCATTTGATTTACATCAGACGCATGCATGAGTGGCTAAGTGGAAAGCTACAGCAAATAAAAAAAAAATATCTATAAGGATAACACTGGACAGTGAAGGAAATGCCCATTAAACGTGAATTAAATGCTTTATGTCACTAATCCTAATTAATCTATTTGCAAGACATAGAAGTACTATGCAATCAATTGTCTAAAAAAAATGCTTGGATATACAAAATTTAATTACTAATAAATATCTAATTAACTGCTACTAACATAAACGATAATTAAATCAATAACTATATATTTATACCATTTGATTCATATTTTGATTGAAATTGAAAATAGATTTTTAATTAAAATACATTAACATTCATAAAAATTTATACTTACATTTATTTTGAATACTTGGGTATTATATATGACTCATACGAGCTACTATATAAGACTCCTATATATCATATGTACTATCCACAAGCAAAATGCATCATGATTAGCCCAAATGAAAATGCCTATGACCCAAGTAGGAGATTCATTGGTGCACTACATCCACCTTCAGAAAGCAACTAGTGCATGACAATCTACCTATACAAAATGGGCATATAACTAGTATAACGCCACGCCACCGGATCCGCAATTTTCATGCAAGCAGATAGAATGCATTTATAAATATTTTAAAAATACCCTCGCACATGCACTGTAATATATATATATATATATATATATATATATATATATAGGTACACAAAAGGGGTAAGCAAAATCATACACCCTAATGGGCCCTGACGAGCATGTTGTAGGAACACATGTGACATCTAGGGATGATATGCAGGTCAATGAATTTGAACCAAATCCTCTTAAGCGGGTAAATATGAGTAAAAAAGTTTCAACAAATAATTATAAAATGCCACCAAATACCTGCATGGGCCTCGGCTAGTGTGTTGTGGGTATACACATGACGTCTAGAGATGTTATGCGGGTCCATAAATAAACCCAAGTTTAAGCCCGTTCCTTCTATGCAAGTAGATAGGAATTGGCACGACTTGAACCATTAAATAAATATACTGTCATGAGATCGACCGAGATATTTATTTTATACATTCATATTAGGCCTTAAAGGCTTTCAATAAAGAAAATTCACAAACAAAGGCATAAAACCTACGAAACCTGATTCTCTGTCAACAACTCGATAGAGTCCATAGGGTTCAAACAGTAAATGAAAATAACCCCTCATACCCTGATGATGGACGTGTTGAAAGTTTATCTCAACCGGAGGGGTTTACAAATACTTTCAAATGCCTTCCAAGTTTCACCCAAAAACCCACAAAAATCTAAAAAATTCAAAATTCAAAATATTTAAAACTGAAATAAATCCATCATCACTTAAAGTAAAACTCATCCACCCTCTGTAATAGTTTGTCGGGATGGACAAATTAAAATTTACTTCAACTCACATAGAGCCAAATGCCTAGTCAAAAATATTACTATGATCCATTCTCAAATAATATATTATCATTAAGGACGTGGTACGTGTCATCTAACTGACAATTTTGCTGCTAAATGGCACCACAGAATAAACAGTTATGACCTGGGGCCCTCTGAATCGAGTGGTTTTGCCGCCAAATGGCACCATAACATACCGGTTATTACCAGAGCCAATACGTTCCTTAGTGGCATCAAATCCTTGAGATATGAATAAATAAGATATGATCGATAGGGTATAAAGCTCTCTGTTAGATAAGGTGGATTCAAATTTATCGCGTTAGACAAACATCCCACTTAGGTCTATAAGGTTCCCTTGGACGAAGCAACCCATGGCTGCCGACAAGGATCATTCTATCTGGTTGGATCGACTACCTCCTCTAACTAAGTAGAACGGGGACTATGATGGCCCGGGACAACAAAACCATGGGAACTTGATCGGGTCCATCATCCATTCCCCCACCATTTTCTTTAAGTGCAAGATGATGAAATTTCCAATTTCAAATATCAAACTTTTCAAATTTTCAAATCCAAACCCATGCTGCTACTATATGCCAGATAACATGTACTCTGTACATATCTGATTGACTACTAGCCTTAATCAAAAGTTCTATCTCGTGATTGGGAGGGGTAAATAACTATAGGGGCTTGCGCCTATAAGAAACCTGAACTCATATCATAAAGTCCTCGCAAAATGAGGGTGAAATCTCTGGGTACTATCTTATCTAGAAAACCATCTAGATGCCTTCCAAAATTTACCCTGAAACATTATTGCCGCAAAAACATTTTTTTTAAAACCCCCCCCCCCCCCCCCCGAAAAAGAAAATGCAAAAGCGGGTTGAGGCCGAGGCCGAATTTTTGGAGCCCACACTAATCTCATAATAGTTAATGCTCTATCTCATATTAGGCTAGATATTTGAAGTCAAATATTTCATTGACATGTATGTTTTATAGTCGCATTATACAGAAAATCATGCTTCAAGATTAGTATTATAAGTCTTATCTCTTATATAATAATAACTATCTCAATCTTATAGTTATAATTAGTCTTCAGTGATGTGGCCTTTAAATCATTTAGGTCGATTTAATTAGCTTTTTGTTTTAGGTGAAATTGTAAGTTCAAAGTGAACATACATCCCTAAACTCTTTGAGGTTAATGTGTATATCTCATTGCAATCACTTAAGTTGCATTAAATGGAGATTGAGAGTCACAACTTAGTAGTAATGTAGTAACATAAACATAAATCTAAGCTCAATGTTAGCATTCTTTTTTTGCGATCTTATAAGTTCTCACTTTAATAGCTCTCTAATAATGGCTTTGAAATTCTTGTCTTATATTCTAAAATTAGACAAACTCAAACATAAGGGTATATTCCTTAAATGCTTATAGGCCTAATATATGATAGTTTTCTTATAGCATCTTTGAGTTTTTTAGAATCAAGTGCTCATATTTTTCTTTGGATTTAACATATTTTCTATCCTCAAGTTAAGCATATCTGATTTTATGTTCTTAAACTCCTATTATCATAGATTGTTATTGAAACCTTAAAAAAGAATACTGACTTTAAGAATAAAAGATTAAAGGTTTACATCCTAGGATATAATAAACCATATAAGTTTACTATTATAGAAAATTTGAACTCAATAATAAATCAATATTGTATAGTGCCTTATACTAGCTAGGCATGTGAAAATTTCTAGGAAATATTATAAAGAAAATTGTATTTGCTTTTTAAATTTCTATAGTATATTATTTCTATCTTTTGAGGTAGTAAAATTCACTTTTTCACAAAGTGCTTAAAGGGCAAATAATACATTCATTCCCTTAGCATGTTCCTTTGAACGATATAGTTGACTATTGAAAAATTAGTGTGTCTATTCATGATAGAGGATACCTATCTTTTGGGCAAGTTGGGTTTTAGTTTGTGAAGTCCATACATATTCTTTAGTTATCATTATATTGAATCATATTATATTATAAGTCCAATATGAGTTTTATACTTCTCTAATGAAGCTGATCTCCAGAAACCTTTGATCTTCATAGTGAATAAGTTATGGCAAGTCATATTGCAAATTTTCAATTATTTTATTTGTCTACCTAGCTAATTTGTCAAGTATGTGTCATTCAATATTAATACCTAGTCTATGCATTTTTGTAACATATCGAGCAAAAACTTCAGTGTTTGAACTAAGATTATTGGCAAGTTCATTTTTATAAGATGGATTGAATGATGCATCAATTGGAAGGGTGTGAATTGGGTCGTCTTAAGGCTTGGCGACTAACCCTATTGCCTCGAAGGTCTCAAGTTCAACTCCTCTTTGAACCACAAGTTGTAGTTACTCCCCTTGCACACAGGGGCGGATCCAGCTTCTTTTCTCAGGGTGGGCAAAAAAATTTTTTTGGGTGGGGATGGACAAAAATGCCTAGGATTGATAAAATTAGGGCAAAAAATATTTTTGAGGGGGGGCAAAATGCCTAAGACTAGGGTGGATCCGCCCATGCTTGCACACTTCCTACTGTTTTCAAGTAATATGATTGATATTATAATAATTTTTAAAGGAGTTCCCTTTTCAGGAGAAAAATCCTCCTTTAGGTAATTGATCTCTTAGATATTGATCTTCTCAAGTATAATCTTCAATCAAAGAATGATTCAACTTCAAAATTCTACTAGAAATCAGACTTTTTCAAAATGAAAATAGTTATAGAAGTCAGAATAAGAAGAAGATTAATATAGCTGTAATATCCTAATAGGAAACAGAAGAAAAATGAAAATCAGAATAAAAAGAAGAAAAGTGGAAGGGAAGCCCAAGAAATGGTAATGGTTGGTGAAGGCACATCACCCTCTACTTTGCCTTAGCACCTAAGTCTCTACTTTTCCTGCTGTAGTACAGGAATGCCATCTTTCCCTCTACTCCATCAAGACTTGAGTCCCAAGCACCTTTCATCAGAAAAAAATGATATAAAAATCATTAAAATATAAAATGTACATTCTCAAGAAGAAAAAAAAAAATGCTAACAAAGTTAACAGTTTGTTAATCCATTTATTTAAGCAGCTTTTTCACAATTTTGCTTCTCAGACAGTTGTTATACAGGTCCATTTGATTATCGTTTTCATCTTTTCTTCACAATTTTTTTGCGGCCATAAATTTTTTTAGAGCTATTTTTATAGGCAATTACAGGCATTCCAAGCAAAATCTTAAATTAGTTTCACTTTCCAAGAAAATTTTAGAAAATAACCATTTTACCAACTAAGGGAATTGTTGTGACACCAAACATTGAAATGCATATACCACCAAAACATTGGCTTGTTTGTGGCTATCAGACTTTTGGGAAGCTAAATTCTAAATTTACAAAACACCTGAACTGTTTTCTGGATAGATTTTCTTATTTCAAAGACATAAAAATTCAAAATTAAAGCACAAAAAGTACAAATTTATAGGCTGAACTTAGGCTTCGTTTAATACAACTTTTTTACTGTTTCTTAAAATTTGTCCAAAAATTAAAATTTTTATATTGAAAAGCTAGTTGAAGAAGCAGTAAGAAAGTTGTCCCAAACGAAGCCATAATAAGATTAGGATTGATGCTTAATCCTTCTCTTCGAATTTTTTTTTTTTAAGGAGGAAATTTAAAGCTTTTTAAATTAGCAACATATTTAGGGGAAATTACATATATTATAAAAAAAATTAAATTCATCATTTAACTTTTTCTAAGTGATCAAAATAGTTCACAATTGTACAGAAATATCAACTTGGTGTCTTGCTCTTTAAATAGGAACAAAATTAGCCATCGGAAGGGATCATTAGATGCATATTTAAAAGTCAAAGGACTAAAACGAAACTTTTAAATAGTCAATTTGATCCTTTAAAAATAATAAGGAAATCATTTTGGTCTTTATCTCCATAAATAATATTCTAAATTTAAATATTTACAAAAATTGCACTCTTGTTATGCTTTTGAACCACTAAAGTTATCCATTTATGCTTGTCATGGTTAGACTACTAGAATTTTGATAAAAGTGAAAAATATAGGTTGGGGGTTTTGTCATGAATTTTGATATTTGGATGATAGTTTAAAAAATAAAAATAAAAGGATGTTAGTTTTGTAAATAATCAAGTTTATTATGTATGTGTAATTAGCCCAAATATTTTTAAATTTTGGCAAATGAAAAAAATGAACTTCACAGTCACTCTACTGTACCTATTGTTTTTTATATCTTTGGTTGGAAGATAAAATTTTGATAAGAAGAAGAAATAAGATGTTGGAGAGCACAAGCTAAACATTCTACAAGGAGAGAGAGAAAGAGTGTGAGGGAGAGAGATGCAGGGAGTAGTGAGAGAGCAGCAGCAGCAGCAGCGTGTGAAGGATTCTGAGCTCATCTATATAGAAATGCCTGCGAATGAAGAGAGAGAAGATGAGGAGGAAATGCCGAGATCAGCTCTCTCTGCATTCAGAGCAAAAGAGGAAGAGATTGAAAGGAAGAAAACTGAGGTGAGAGAAAAGGTTTTCTCTCAGTTGGGCAGAGTAGAAAAGGAATCCAAACGTTTGGCAGAAATCCGAGCTGTAAGTAGAGCTTTTAGATCAAATAAATATGTTTTAATTACATCTACTTCACATAGATAACACTTAATAATATACTATTTATTATTTGTAAAACCTACAACTATCTATTTACAAATATAGCACTAAATATTATACCTTCCTCAAATAACAAGAAAAGTATCCCCATCCTCAAATTTGACATTAACTTCCATTGCTGCACACGCCATTGATTCTCCCGATGCCCTTCCGAGTGAGATCCCATCATGACTTTCTCGATCACCTCTTCTTCCTCCCTCGTAGTTCACACGCTACCGATCTTGTTGATGCCTTTCTCAAACGAGATCCCGCCATGATTTCATCACCTCTTTCTTTCGCGTTTAGGATCTCTCATTATGGAGAGACTAATTTGTGCGGTGTTCGGATGCGTCCGGAGGCTAATTCAGACATGCCATGTCATCTAATGCACTATGCATTGGGTGGTGTGGCGCGCTGGAATTGACTTCCAGACATGTCTGAACACCGCACAGAATACTTTTCCATTTTGAGAAGCCAAAGGCAAGAAACAACATTTTTAGTTTAAGTAAATAAGTAGTCTAAGGTGTTACATATTAAAAAAACATAATTTTAAGTGTTATATATTTAAATCCCTCTAATTAAAAAAACTGTATATTATTTTCTTATTTTCTAATGAAAATTCAGAAAATTACAGGAGCTGGAAACAATGGCTGATCCTACCAGAAAGGAAGTTGGAGCAATTAGGAAGAGGATTGATACAGTTAATCGTGAGCTAAAGTCCCATGGACAGAATTGCCTGAAGAAGGTTTTCTTATTTATTGATAATTTATTTATAATGAATAACTGAATAAAAAATTTGAACATTAATTATAAATCATTTTTATAATTGTTTCTCTTTCATTATTTAAGGAGAAGGAATATAAAGATGCCGTTGATGCCTTCAATGAGAAGAACAAAGAGAAGGGCCAATTAGTCAATAAATTGATGGAGGTAATAATTTTTTTTAAATATTTTTGTTTTTAATTTTCAAATGGCTCTTATTAAAAATATAGGAAATAAATATGATTCGAAAACTTCATTATAATTTTATATTTAAAAAAAATGGTAAGTATGCAAATTAAATAAATATAAATAAATTTATAGGGTAATAAATTTATTTTAATTGCTCATGCAATTAAATTTAGTAAATAACTTAAACTTAATTGAAGAAGAGATGATCATAAGATATTATAGATTGTTAGCTCGATTTAGAATTTTTTTTATGAAAAAATAAAATATTATAAAAATTATAGGAACATAGAGATGAATAAGAAAAATAAATTAGTGTTAAGTAGGTATTAAATAGTTCAATTAACATAATTTAAAACCAAAGGAAATATATGTCTAAAGTTATTTATATAATATACTTGCAAGGTTAAAATTTGCTATTAAAAACATGTCTTCGTTAATTTTTTTTTTAATTAGACACATTAATAGTTTGTTTGACATGTGTCGACCACATGTTGGATAAGTACATATTTTGTCCACGTATTTGACATGATACACTTCTTTATTATGAAGAACCACTCATCGATCATAGTTTCATTTTTATCTGATATTTTACAAATTTTTTGACAGCTTGTGAGTGAGAGCGAGAGATTGAGGATGAAAAAGCTAGAGGAACTGAGCAAGACAATAGACTCACTACACTAATTCAACCTATGGATATAAGCAAGGAATTAATTATTTTTGTGTTTGAATGTTTAAGAAGAGGATTTAGTTTTCTCTTGTTATCCTCATAGTGATTTGAATAATTGCCTTCTTTAAATAGTTTGGTTTTGGTTTTCTTAGAATATGCTATTCACTTGAAGCCTCGAAAAAATTGTTGATTTTTTTTTCTTTTAATTAGGCCCCTTAAAGCATTGATTTGAAAAACAAAGTATAATGTTGCTAAGCAATACCTTTCATACTAAAAAAAAAAAAAAATTTAACACCAAGTCAAAATTCACTTATGTATTGATAAATGTTGCATTTTGGGTCAGTGAAACATTGCTTTATAAGCAAAGCCTATGTTAGTTGATATTACTGATGAATCACATCAAAATTTTATGCTTTGTAGTGTAGAATTCTATTAGTTGTATGGAATTGGTTGAAGGGGGATTCATGCATGTATAATACAAAGTCAAGTATTTGGATGAACATTGATAACCACATATATTTATGTATATTGAGCTTCTAAAATCTTTCAATTTTTTTCATTTCCTTTTCCATAATACAATGGCCTCTCTTGTTATACTTCAATTTTTTTACGCAAGTTGTTGCTGAGCAAGATTAATGGCTGATAAAAATAGTCTACAACCCTTAGTTCATCGTCCCTCATATACTTTTTATGAGAGTTTGAGTACTTAAATGATGGTTTTATATCCCAAGATATTTTGTTAGTTATTATCAAAGAGTAGAGCAAGAAGATGTAGTAGCTCATCAATTAATAAAGAGATGGTGTTCTTGTATCCTAGAAGGAAAATGGTTTATTTGTTATCTATCACTTGATGACGAACCAATATTTGAAAGTTCATGGTATAGGTACATTTGAGCAAGTACGTGAGAGCTTTCAAAACATGTGTAAAGTAGTGAGGAGGCAAAAGTGTATACCTCAAAATCACTTGAGGTGAGTTTAAAGCTCATTAAATGGAGGATTTGGATGCATGTTAAGATCAAGAGTAATAGTCAATTAGTTAGCTAAAGACTAATTCAAAGAGTTTGGATTGCATCAAAGTAGTTAAGAAAATTTATGTTTGTTGAAGTCAAGCTTGATTATATTAATATGGCTATAAAGAGTTAAAGGACTTTTTTATATATAGTTTTTATGCTTTATGTCATCACCCAGAATTTGGTTGGTTGAACCATCATGGATTTAGTCATCACGATTTCATCTAAATATGATGAGAAAGCTTGGTTGAATGGTTTGGATGAGGTTCAAAGAAAGATAATCATATCAATTAATGTAGAGTTGATTATTTACACCTAAATATAAACAATAAACATCTAAAATATTACTTGGCCAATTTCCTAAGACTGTTGTCAACTTCCACATTGCCAGCTTATAGGATTTGGAAAATTTTAGGAGGGGTTAATAGTACTGAAGGAAAATATGCCTAACTAACAAGAATAAGATATATAGTAAATGTAAAATAAAATATAAGGAGTACATAAACAATGTGTTTAAATACATGATGCATAAACCTAAAGATGGCCTACAACTATCAAGAACAAAGGTTGACATACATATAACAAAACTATTAAGTGTTTATTTCAAATAGACCCAAAGGTTGACTATTTCTTGAGTAAACACTTAAGTCTAACAAAAAAAAACTAAATATATTTTAAAGTTTTTATTCATATACTTCTTCAATTTAATTGTTATCATATGGTATGGAGAGGTCATGATTGAAGATCACACATCATATATATTAAACATTTATCAAAGATCACACAAAATTGACGATCTTTACAAAATTACACCAGTAATCATAAATATTAAAGATGACATAGTGATAGAATGATCTCTTCGAGGAAAACTTGAAAGTCCATATAGTTTGTTAGACCTAACGCAATTGTCTCAATGCTAACCAAGAGGGGGAGGGTGAATTGGTAATTTAAAAAATCTCTTGGAATTTTTGTAGAAAACCATTTTATACTTTTTTCACAATTAAAAGTTTTAACAAAATAAAAACTTTTCAACCAAAAAAAATGTGCAGAAAAATAAAAATGCGTAAAAATAAAAACAGAGAAATTTATAGTGGTTCGGTCCAACTAGACATACGTCCACTCCTTAAAGACTCCCACTTAAGGTATTATACTAGTACCAAAGTGACTCTCCTTTTCTCCTACAGTAAAGTGGAGAAGCCTTTACAATTATCCTCTTTTCCACCAATCCCCGGTGCGACAGAGTACCGTCATCCTTTCACACCCACCAAGTGTCGACAGAGTATCATCTGAAAGTGCTCTGATGGCACTTGGAAAGTTCGTTAGGGATGTTAAGACCTTTTGAACTAGTCCCGAGGCTTACAAAGAAGGAGGGTGAAAAATCTTGCAGCGAAAACAAATTGAAACAATAGTATAAAGACCAAACAAAGATTTCACCTAAGTAGTTAATTGCAACAAAATTAAATGCGGAAATAATAAAGGAAAGAACACATCAGATTTATAGTGTTTCGGTCAAATCTTGACCTACGTCCACTCCTCGAAGGCACCCTCCGAGTATTGCACTAAACTCAGTGTCTCTCCTTTAACCCCCATAGCTAGGCGGAGAAGCCCTTACAAAATCACTTCATATTGCACCCTGCCAAAGACACATATCAAGTGCCTTGACAAAGCTTAAATAAAAGAGCTCCAAGAAGGCTCTTAAATGCACCAAACCAGCTTTATCGTCCAGGATGTTCGCCGGATCGTCCCGTATGATATGCTTAAAAAAAGGGCTTAAAAAATCCTCAAAACTCAATTTCGGTGCCAAATATCATCCAGGATGATCGCATGATCGTCCCGTACGATGTGCTTAAAAAGAGAGCTTTCGAAAACCCAATAAACTCAATTTCGCCCAGAATTATCTTGGACGATCGCAGAATCGTCTAGTACAATGTGCATAATTTGATTTGATAGTCCTGAATGATATTTGGATAGTCTAGGCTAATTAGTACACAAATATGCAGATCGTCGAGGACGATATTGTGGATCGTCCAGGATAATTAGATGAAAAATTATGATAGTTCAGCTTGGATGATTTAGGAAAATCAAGTATGTCAGCAAACATCGTCCTGTACGATGTACAGATCGGCTTGGACGATCGGATTGAAAAATTTAACCATAATTAATCCCCTAATCACAGGATGAATTTAGACATGATTTGTATTGATCATCTTAAATGATCGAGATGATTAGAATTGATGAAACTTTGTTTAATATGAATTAGATTGTTAGACCTAATATTATATCCCAGCAGCTAACCAAGAGGGTGGGGGGGGGGGGGGTGAATTGATTATTAAAAAAACTTATCCTCTTTTTAAACCAATAAAAAGTTTAACCACGCTTTCAAATAGAAAAAACTAAAGTAAAAAAGCAGAATAAAAGTAACGGAAAATAAAAAAGACACAAGATTTATAGTGGTTCGGTCAAACACGACCTACATTCACTCCTCGGAGCCACCCTCCGAGTATTGCACTAATACCAATAGTGTCTCTCCTTTTGCCCCCACAGCCAGGCGGAGAAGCCTTTACAAAACTCTCTTCCACCACTACTCGGTGTAGTAGAGAATCATCATCATTTTACACCCTCCAAGTGTAGGCAGAGAACCTACCACTGTTCACACTCTCTAAGTGTAAGAAGAGAACCTTTCGTCCTTTTACACCCTCCAAGTGTAGGTAGAGTACCTCCCACTATTCACAATCTCCAAGTGTAGGCAGAGAACCTTTCATCCTTTCACACTCTCCAAGTGTCGGTAGAGAATCGAATCTTCTTGAAAGATCTTCTCAAAAGAAATCTAGAAGTACAAGAGAAAAGAGTGAAGTAATTATAATTCACAAAGTTGAGATCCTTACCTTTGAGTACCAAGCAAATCCTTCATGCTCCAAAGGTAGGAACTCTCCTTCAAACACTATCTCTCACTCTCTTCTTCACACTTCTTTCAGTAAGCACGAAGACTAATGACCAAAAAGATTACAAGTCAGTTTACAAAGGACCTTTATATGAAAGACACGAAAAACCGTCCAAAAACTGCTATTTTTCAATTATGTACGTACATGATCGTCCCGTATGATCATGATTTTGTACGTACGAACAGTGTAAAATTGTTACGTACGAACTCTTATGTGTATTAGGACGAGGTGACTTCATACCTAATCATCGTCCCGTACGAACTATGTTCGTTTGGTACGAACAGTTATTTTAAAGCCACGCTGAAACATAACTGCAGATAATCAATATGTTAAAAGAACAGAGAATATCATCCTGGGATGAATGTTCATGTCCGTTTTGACGAACAGTACAAACCTTGTAACCCGAAAAGATCGTCCTAGGAAGAATGGTGTGTTTCGTATGGACGAACTGTTCAAAATGAGAATCTTGAGGAAATCGTCCAGAGATGAACTGGGTATTTCATTTGGATGATCAGTTCAGAGTGAGGATCCAGAGGAGTTCGTCTAGGGACGAACTGGGTATTTTATCTGGATGATCCGATTAGGGTGAGGATTCTGAGGAGATCGTCTAGGGACGAACTGGTTATTTTGTTTGGACGATTAGTTCAAGTTATGAATCCAGAGAAGATCGTCCTGGAACGAACGGGCCATTTCGTCTGGACGAACAATTTAAAGTGAGAAATCAGAGGACATAGTCCAGGGCGAATTTGGCATTTCATCTGGACGATCAGGACTTAGAAAAATCTCTTCACTTTTCTGTTTGTTCCATTGCTCTCTGAGGGGTATAGCTGACTTGGTCATCCCGTACGATCAATAAAAAAAAATTGACCTTTTAAAGATCTCCCTCAGTGTGTGTGTGCTAGGTTGCTCAATTTCAATCATACTCTCTCTGGCTCAATAAAGTGAAAAATACAGACTTCAAGTTACAAAATATGATATGCTGAATTTGATTTGAAGTCTTCAGTAGTCTGGAGTACTATTATCCTGAAATGTTAGTCCACACAAGAGCAAACATAATTCTTCCAAAAAGTGTTAGGAGAAAATAATAATTGGAACAATAATATTTGGAATCATAAAAACTATACAAGTTGCAAGAATGTAACGCATGAAAATAGCAACTCTCTTAATAATCTCCCCCTTTTTGATAATGGTAAAACAATTATTGTTTGTAAATATTTCAAATTCTCAAGCATCTCCTAAACTCCCCCTGAATTGATAAAATCCTCCTGAATTGATAAACATGTGAGAATAAGAAGGTATTTGCACAACAATCTCTTTTTTTAAAAACAAAAAATACAAACAAAATAGATATGATACAAACAAAAATGATACAAACACCAACAGAACAGATGCGATACGAACAAAAATGATACAAATAAATAATATTTATCCCCCTTTTTGACAACAACAAAAAGAGAAGTAGAAAAAGAATAAAAATAGAAATGTAAGAAGTCATATGATAATCTTTTGATAATTGATCCTTGAAAGTGATTGAGATAAATTTACAAATAAAATTAAAAATTATCAGGCAAATAAAATGATTCATATGATTTAAGAAGAGATATAACTTCGATAATAAAAATGAATTATTAAAAATATGAGTCAATTTAGACATTGAGATAAAGAATATCATTACAAAAAGGATGAATATAAAATTTATATACTTCAAATTTTCAATACCAAATAAAATCATACAGAAGATTAATTTGAATTAAAAGATTAAAATATTAAGAAAAAAATTTGAACAAAGTACCTGGCGCTTTGCGCATCTTTTCAATATTTGTGGCACTTTTGTGCTTCTTTTTACAGGTGTGCTAATTTTGTGCCTCTTTTTTAAATTGCGAACTTTTTGGCATTCTTTTGATTTTTATACATTTAAATATTTTCAAGTGTATTCTCAATCTTTACAAAATCAATAATTTAAAATTTCAAATTTTTCTTAAGTATAATAATATTTATATTTAAAACAGAAATACAAAATTAAGAAACATTACAATTGCAATAATAATATAAAAATTAAATTAGTCTAAGAAGAGACATGAGATTGATATTCTTAATTACATCAAGTTATAAGCACAACTTAATTTTAAAAAAATTAGATTTTTTAATGAATTCAATTTTGTGTTGCAGTTCAAGGTATAGTACTTTTTAGGGATTTTTATATAAGCTAACACACATTTCAAAGCAAGATTAAAAATAGGTCAAAATAATTTATATTGATATCATGATGAAGAGTATTACATTCAGTATAAATGATATCAATACACTCACAATCTAAAAGCACATAAAACATAAAACACAAAATATAACATAAAAGCATAACTGCTAATAACAAATCACTGATACAAACACATCACATCACATTGAAAAGCATAAAGAACTACATTGACCACTTTGATGGGCCCTGATCTGGAGGAGGTGGTTGGTTGTAGAAATTAAAAAAACCGCTCATCATATTCATATTTGAGTTTATAGCATCTATTTGCTCTCGCATCCAACTCTTATCCTGATGGTACTGAGCATCCTGCATTTGTAGATGAGTTTCAATTTGATCAAAGCATTGATCAAAATGAGTCTCTAGACGATCAAATCTGTGAACCAAATCTTGATAATTTGATTCACCAGCAGGTGCAGGTGGAGGTGCTCCCATTTCCTCCTCTGAGTCACTAATAACATGTTACTTATGTGCTTCATCTTTATTAAAGATTGCTCAAAAAGATCCATTATTGTAGTATAGAGGCTCCTCTAAATCTTGATCTGGATGGACTAGATCATATTTCTTCTCCAAAATATAAGTCACAAGATATCCTAAGGCAATATTTTTCTTTCTTTTATAGGAGACATGAACAATCTCAGAAAGTCCATAAATGTAGTCAATGATTAGTTGGGCTTCATCTATAAGTTGGTTAGTCATGATCAGATAAGTAACAATAGAAAGAAGAGGTGTGATATTTACTCGATCACCAGCTTTAGGTATGATGGAGTGCGAAGAACATGCTGGATGATACGGGCATTGAGATTAAGAGAGGCTACTTTTGGTAAATGACCTACTCGTCTACATCCTCTAATTACTTGATTTATTGCTGTCTAGTCAAAGTCAGAGGAAGAGGTCAGAGTATGGGCTATAATCCCTTGAGTCCTTAAGTTTAAAAATATTCCCAAATCCTCTTTTGTTATCTCTATTTTCTCCTTAAAAACACAAGACCTAATCACATAATGGTCAGAGTTAAAAAACATGTTGGCAAGAAAGTAGTGGTAGGTCTCCTTATTGTAGAAATGGATAAGAGTGAGAATGAGGCCAAATTGGGTAGAAGCAAAAATGTTCATTACCTTAAAGTTGAGTTGTTCTTGAAGAAGAACTCTCGAGGGAGTAATTTTGGCTGAAGCAAACCTAGGGCAGGACTCCTCATTTGCTTTGGACAAGAAGTTTTTACTTGAGTTTTTAGGAGGACCCTTTGTGAGTACCTTTGCCTGCCTAACTCTCTTGCTCGAACAAGCCATGGATGAGATTTTAGAAGTGATGAAATTTGAGTTCAAAACCCTTCAATTTAAAGAAAAAATGAGTTTTTGTACTGAAGAAAATAATTTCGTCCCGTACGAATTTGGGTTCGTATGTATGAAAAATATTTCGTATGGACAAACTAATGAGTCTAAAAATGAAACAACTTTTTGTAAGCACACAAGTTATGAGGAGTCCTTTCATACAGACTTTTGACCAAACGATCATATAGATGAACAGGTGCTGATCTGGGATGATCAGACATTTAAAATCATTTTTATGGAAGTTTGAACCGTCCCCCATATTTAATTGCCACGTGTTCGTATATACGAACCAAAAGTTCATACGTATGATCAGAGATAATTAAGTTGATCTTATTCATATAACTGTCTTCATGCAAACATACGATTGAATACACATCGTCCGGACAATAGTGATGATCATACAGACGAACAGTGAAATGAAAAATTGAAAAACTGTATGCAAACCGTTTGAGTCCTACATTTAATACACTACACAATTCATCCCGTATGAAATGAATTTTGTACAAACGAATATCACTCAAAATTTTAAGATAAAATTCAAAATCATGAATTTAGATGTGAGAGAAAACAAAACAACATAGACAAAAATTTTCAAAATCAAACACAAACACAAACAAAATGTTAAAAAATACAGAAAATCATAAAATCAAAGGACTCACAAAATACTAACGAAAATACACATCAATGTTACAGAATCATTTTTATTTAAGTATTCAAATCAATTACACCAAGCTTTGTTCTTAATGTACTAAAGGTATCAAAAGCTAGTGGTTTTGTAAAATTGTCTGCAAGTTGATTTTCTGTTGTAACATGAATGAGTTTAGTTTCTCCCTTGGATACATGATCTCTTATGAAATGATGCCCAATGTCTATATGTTTGGTTATTGAATGTTGAATAGGATTTTTAGAAATACAAATAACACTAGTGTTATCATAATAAATGAGAATAGTCTCTATAGTTAATCCTAAATCAATGTACTTATGCCACACAACTTCCTCAAGCAATGTATTCAGCTTCTATAGTAGATAGGGCTACTGAATTTTATTTCTTTTGGACTAAGAGAGTAAAGAATTTCCAATAAATTAACATATTCCATAAATGCTTTTTCTATCAATCCTACAACCTGCAAAGTCAAAATCTGAATATCCAATTATTTCAAATGAAGAGCTAAACTTAGGATACCAAATTCCTAAGTTCTGAGTTCCCAACAGATACCTTAAAATTCTGTTTACTGCTATCAAATATGATTCTTTTGGATCTTATTGAAATCTAGCACATAAATAAACACTAAATATAATATCTGGTCGGCTAGCTGTCAAGTAAAGCAAAGATCCAATTATCCCTCTAAATTTTTTTTTATCAACAGATTTTTCCTTAGGGTCCTTATCCAACTGAACTAAGGAACTCATGGGTGTACTTATAGGTTTAGCATTGTCCATTTCATACTTTTTGAGGATGTCCTTAACATATTTCAATTGACTAAGAAATGTATCCTTCTCATTTTGCTTAATACTAAAGCCTAAAAAGTAACTTAAATATCTCATTAGACTTATTTCAAATTCACTACTCATTATTTTAGAAAAATTATCACAAAGATATTTATTTGAAGATCCAAAGATGATATCATCAATATAAATTTTTATAATGAGTACATCCTCTCCCAATTTCTTTTAAAAGAGAGTTGTATCCACACCCCCTTTTTTAAAAGATCTCTCAAATAAGAATGTGCTCAACCTCTCATACCAAGCCCTAGGTGTCTATTTCAATCCATATAATGTCTTTTTCAGTTTGAAAACATGATTTGGGTGTTTAGAATTTTCAAATTCTGGAGATTGTTCTACAAAAACGTCCTCTTGAATTACCCCATTTAAAAAGTCACTTTTAACATCTATTTGATACAATTTAAATCCTCTAAAATAGGCAAAGACTAACAAAACCCTAATTACTTCAAGTCTAGCTACAGGGGAAAAAGTCTCCTCAAAATCAATTCCTTCAATTTGATTATACCTTTTAGCCACCAATTTAGCCTTTTTTTTAATGACTACTCCTAAGTCATTCATTTTATTCTTGAAAACTCACTTAGTTCTAACTACACTTTGATTCTTTGGCATTGTAATTAATTCTCAAACTTTATTTCTTACAAATTGATTTAACTCTTCTTGCATAGCCAAAATTTAAAATTCATCTGAAAGTGCTTAATCAATATTTGTGAGTTATATGATTGATATAAAAGCTGAATGATTGACTTCTTAGTTTAGTCCACGCCTAGTTCTAACTCCCTCATTAGGTTCACCTATAATCAATTCCTTAGGATGGTTTTTAGAAAATCTCAAATATCTAGGCAAAGGGTTTTCTATATCCAAATTTTCTTTCAAGTTTATTTTCTAAATCCTTTGGGAGTTACTCTTAATTTCATCATCTTCAATAATTGCCTCTTCTAAACTTTCTGATTCATCAAATACAACATGTGTGATCTCCTCAATTACTAAAGTTTTTTTATTGAACACTCTATAAGATTTTCCAATACTTAAGTATCCTATAAAAATACCTTCATCTGATTTTGGATCAAATTTTCGTAAGGCAGATTTTTCATTGTTATGAATAAACACCTTACATCCACAAACATGCAAATGTGACAAATTAGATGTTTTTCCCTTTAGCAACTCATAGGGTGCTTTATTTAATTTTGATCTTACATTCACCTTATTCAGAATATAACATGCAGTGTTAACCGCCTCAGCTCAAAAATATTTAAGAAGTGAGTATTTTGCCAACATGGCTCAGGCGGCTTCAATTAATGCTATGTTTTTTCTTTCGATTACCCCATTCTGCTAAATGATTCTAGGTGCAGAAAAATTGTGATCAATTCCTTTCTCCTTACAAAAATCCTCAAATTCTCCTCTATGATCACTTTGAATTGTTAAAATCTCACTACCTAGTTTCCTTTGAATCGATGTTAAAAAATTTATGAACTCCTCAAATCATTCACTTTTATGATATAGAAATCTAACCCATGTGAATCTAGAATAATCATTCATAATCACAAATCCGTATACCTTTCCTTCTAGACTTACAGTTCCAACTGGTCCAAAAAGATCCATATGTAAAATCTCTAATGGTTTATTAGTTTTAAGATCCTTATTGGACTGAAAAGAGGACTTCGCCTATTTTCCTAATTGACATGCATCACAAAGGTGGTCTTTAGAAAAGTCTAGTTTTGGTATACCTCTCACTAGGTTCTTTTGGGTAATCCTCCTAAGATTTTTCATGCTATAGTGACAAAATCTCCTATGCCAAAGCCATGAATCATCAGAAATAGTTTTTAAACAAAAAGTAGTATGAATTTTAATGCAATTCAAATCTAGCATATACACATTGTTTACCCTTATGCCATTTAAAACATCAATATCATTAAGGATTAATATGCATCTTGTTGAAAAGAATTTCATACAATAACCTTTATCATAAAGCTGACTTATGCTTAGAAGATTATGTTTTAAGCCTTCAATCAGTAGTACATTTTCAATAAAAAATTCTTAAAATTTTTTATTATACCTGACCCAACAACTTTCTTAGTGGTGTTATCTCCAAGTGTTACCTTGCCTCCACTCTTAGCTTCCAGCGATATGAATCGTTCAGTATCTCCAGTCATATGCTTTAAGCATCAGCTGTCCAGGTACCATATACTCTCACGAGGCCTTATGTGAGAGCGATCATGCAAAATTATAAAACGTTAGATATGGGAACCCAAATAAGTTTGGATTCTCCTTTTGGCAATTTATAATCAGATGCATGTATGATATGTCTAGGTTTATGCATCTTAGGTCTCCACACCAAATATATTTTCTTCTTCAAAGTACAAGTGCAAGCTGTGTCCAAATAATCCATAATTATTACATTTGACTTTTGGAAATGAATTCCTAAGTCTTCTACTATTAATATGTCTATTAAGGGATTGCATAAGTTTAGGATACAAAATAGAATTAGTGAAATCTTCAAGTCTAGGGGGTATCCTATTTTTCTCGAGAGCATTTATCTTCAATTTGTAAAATGAATTCATATCTTCTAAAATTCAATTCATATAGTTAATTCTATAAATTTTGCTCTTAGATTCATCCTAAAAAAATTTAAATTCTTTTTCAAGTTCTACATACGATGATTTTAAACTTTCATGAATTTATTTAAGTCATCATACTCATCAAATAATTTCATGTGGCTGTTGTGGACCTCCGAAAGAGCACCGCTTGTGGGTACGAATGCAAAGGGTACGACTGCACTATCCTGTAGGAAAAAATGATTGCAAGCCTTTACACTCAACATGAACAGGTCAACAGTAGGGCCGATTGGATTGTACATATGACTAATCATTGAGGATAGCGGCTCTCGCCAGCGCACCCCGATGGGTAGTAATATACATGACCTAATAACAACGGGTTTCCCCACCCAATACATTAGCTCAGATGGGGTTTAGTAGATGTGGGACCAAGATTCCCACGGGCGTAAGCCCCTGTGGTTAATTACATCTCAGGCTAGAGCCCAAGAAGACTCTTAATTAAGGATCATATATTATCCTTTCCAAAATTGGGTTTGGCATGAGGGTTTAGAATAAGAAGTCCTACTCAAAGGAAGAAATGTCTCAAATGGGGTTAAATCCATATGCGAGATTCACACTACCATTCGGAGGATCTAGGGTACTAAGGAGAAATTAGAGAAAATGAATCAAGCACTCAATCACATGCGAGAGAGAAGGATGGAAGTGGTGTCATCCTGTGATGTAGATAAGTAGGATTTATAATCCCTGAAAGGAAGGGACCTACCCACTATTTAAGGCATACTACGAGATTGAATGTAGAAGCCTCGAATCCTAAATATAGGTTAGGTTTAGTGTTCTACACACACTAAAACCCGAGTCCTAGCTAATGCAATGCAAAACCTAGACTTACCCCGGCCTGGATTGGGGAGCCAGCTAACCACCTAATCGCTTTAAAACCATGCATCAATTATGAGAGATGGGTGGGTGGTATAGTTATTGGAAGTATGACCGACACTTATTTATCCTGGACTTATATGGGTGAATGCCCCTAATTAATGCAATTAAATTTTAATTAGTTGGTTACTAATATAATGCATACTGGTTAAAGAAGTTAAATCAAATATGCATTAGATTTTAAAAATAGGCTTAATATAAAATAATTTTTAGAAGAAGACTAGACTTCCTCAGGTCCGACACTTCATCCTCATAGGTTAGATTATTCGGACTTTACTCGCAGGTGGGGAAGTGTCTCAAAGCAAGGAGGAAGAGAGATGCATTAATATTTATGCGACCACGGATGATTCCAGCAATTCTCGAAGTTCATTAAGTTTTTATATTATTTAAATTTTAATTATGAGTAGAAAAAGGTTTTATAGTCCTTAGAGAGCCTAACGAATTCCAGGAGAAAAACAAAGATGGCATGCAAGAAAGAAATCTAGGAAAAGCAGGCAATTTTTACAGCACAATCAATGTAAACACATCAATATAAATAAATAAATCAACTAAATAGCCATATGAAAACTACACTTATTATAACCTAGGGTATGTAGAAAGTAAAGTGGCTTGGCACCACTGTCAACAACTTAGATTTCTAAGTCTATGACAGACGCAAATGACTTTGAGTGCGATATTGGTCTTCAAGTCTTCAGTCTTTCAGTCATCTTCTCCTTGGACTCCTTGAATCTCTCCTCCTTGGACTCCTTGGATCTCTCCTCCTTGAAATTCTTGGAAAACTCCTCCTTGGACTCCTTGGATCCGTCATGACTTGAATATCCAATTGAATTGACAATTCCCCCTAGTAGGGTGTATTGCCTTTTCTCTTTGGATATCTAAAGCCATCCAGCTCGATCTTCCAAATGGAAGAAGAAATTCCCCTGTGAGGATGCCTTCTTCTTTTGGAATTTGAGTTGGATAAGAATATCCCAACTCAAAGTTGCATTTTCACAACTCTTAACAATTTATTACAAATTTTTACATAAATTCAAAATGCAGTAAATCTAAAAGTCACTTGCATGGTTATCCTAATAAAATCCAAAGTAGTTGATATATCATAAGCAATTATATAAAAATAAATGCTCATTACAACTGAGCTTGGCCATGCTCCTAATTATTGAGGGCTAAGCAGTCCACCGCTAGCACCTGTAGCAATTATTATTAATGATTTTAGCCCTCATTTTATCAGGTGGGCTAAGCAAGCTCCTACATAAAATATTATTAGAAATCATGATAGTTGCCCCCCTTTTAGCATAGCATGAGCATGGCCACCTGTAAGAAGAATAGTATATATATCCTTCCTAACCTAGGGGTAAGTCTAACTCCAATCAAATTCAATCCACAGGGTGTAGGAAAAGTAAGCAAACACATCAACAATTCACCACAACATGCAATGAAATTGTCGGAAAAGCCCGGCACATAGCAGAAAAGAAAATACCGACCTAGCTTAAGTCTAGAAGTGGTGCCCTAGCAAACAATTCTATGTGTGTGTAAGGCTTGTGTGATTTTGGTAGATCATAAGTAAGGTAGTTAGTTAAAATTGCCTAGAGTTCATGTTTGTTGTAGGCCAGGAAAGGAAACTTTATTTCAGGTCAAAGTATTAATGGATTAAGGTCTATTTTAGTTAATTTAGTTTGTTAATCAGTTTTAAGAGCTTAGGGTAGTGATATTTGAAGTTCAAATTTCATTAGCAAATTTTGGAAAGTCCCGGGTCCTCTTAGGTACTAGGTTGAGTGGGTTTAAAAGGTCACTATAGTAAATAAGCTAGGTTTGGGGTTTCTAACATTTTAAATAAATACTATACCTTAAGATGAGTAGTTATACAGGTAGTATGCTAGATTTGAAGTTTTATATGCAAAGATATGAATTTTCTAAGTTTCGGGCCTTAGACTATAGGCTGCGGTTGACCAAATAGTTGACTTTCTAATTTAGATTAGTTTTTAAAATCCTAATATTTTTGATAAATACTAGATTCTAATTGGAGTTTAATACAAGTGAGTTTTCCTAATTTGGAATTTTCTACAATCAGTTATGAATTTTCTAATTTCAGGGGTGAAAGTTCGTTAGGGATGTTAAGCCCTATGAACTTAGTCCCAAGCTAACCAAGAGGGGGGTGAATTGGTATTTTAAAAACTCTTTTCACAAAGAAAGAAAATTGCATAAACCAAATCACACCACAGAAGTAAATGCGAAATTAAAAAGCGCGGAAGCAAGAAAAAGAACACAGAAATTTATAGTGGTTCGGTCGACTCGACCTACGTCCACTCCTTACAGCCACCCTCTAAGTATTGCACTACAAAACGTGACTCTCCTTTAGCCCCCACGGCTAGGCGGAGAAGCCCGTACAAGAACCTCTTTTTTGCCACCCCGACAAAGTAGAGAACCTATCTCCTTTTATTTCCTACTGAAGCTGGCAGAGAACCAAAATAAAAAGCAAACTCCTTACCTCTACCAACCCTTCCACGGAAGAGAAACTCTAGACAAAGATGAAGCAGAGCGATCCTTGAAGCAACCCTTATGAATCCCCTCACAAGCTCCCCCTCACAAGATCCTCTCTCTCTCCTCTCTCTTTCTCTGCTCAAGGTCTTCTCAGGTCAAGGCAGCAGCCAAAGGTCTCTCAAAACATTGAACAATAGCTCTTAAATAGAAGAGCTTCAAAGGAGCTCATTAATTGCAAGTTGCCGACAATATCGTCCAGGCCGATATGGACATCGGCCTGGCCGATCAGTACAAATCAAAGAAGATCGGCCAGAGTATCGCCTTGGATGCAAAACTGGATGATCGAAAATTGGCTTGATCATCCAGGCCGATCTCACGATCGTCCTCGCCGATCAGTTCAAATCAGAGGAAAATCGTCCTGACAATAGCCCTGGATACGAGCTTGCCGATTTTTATCGTCCTGAAGTAACTTAAGGATTTTGAATGGATCGGCCTGGCCGATCCTGCAATCGTCCAGGACGATATGATCGTATCAATCATCCTTAATTACTTCCTTGATTTCCTGATCAATTAAGGCATAATTTGATAATTTTGTCCAGGCCGATCCTTGGATCGTCCTGGCCGATAATTTAAAAATATAGTATACCTTAACTGTCTATGGCGGCTACTTCTTTCTATTTTGAGCTTATCGTCCTGGCCGATACACTTATCATCCTGGCCGATACATGTATCGTCCAGGCCGATATGTTAATGACGGCTGCCTTAATTAAGAATCCTTATTTAGACTTTCTATTTTAAGCAGATCGTCCAGGATGATATGAATATCGGTCTGGCCGATGTGGGCAAAAATAGAAATTCTAAGTCTCTCAAGTGTGTGTGTGTGTGTAGGGTTACTTAGCATCAATCTCTTTGACCATTACAAGTAGACTCAAAAGTGTTCGTAGCGGGTAATATCCTCAAAGTGTTGCTGCTCCTGTGCAGCAACGTAGGCGTCAAACTGAGTCTCCCAACGATCAAACCTCTCAATCAACTGATCAACCGGAGAGTGCTGGTGGAGAGGGACAGGATCAGGAATGGGAGCGGGAGCGGGAGCCTCCTCCTCTCCAGCCCCCTGAGGTTCCTCAGGGTGGAGACGAGTACTGTGAAGGGTGCTGAAGGAATTGTTTGAGTAGAAGGGAGTTGGGAGGTTTGGTGGAATAGGATACTGAAGTTGGTATTTGGTTTCAAGGACATAGGCTATGATGTGTCCTAAGGCAAGATTGGGTTTCCTTTTGTGGCCTGGATCACGGATTGTGATTAAGTGATCAATGTATCGAAAAATTAGGTCCACAGTATTAAATTCCCTATGAGCCATGATGTAAAAAGTAGTGAGTGAAAGTAGAGGGGTGATGTGGATTCGGTCGCCGGCTTTTGGAATTACGGAGGTGCGAAGGATATGTTGGATTGTCCTAGCATCTTTGACTAAAGACCTAGTCTCTCCAACATGGTAAGGTATATTGGTCTGGCGAAGGAAATGATTCGCCGTGGACCAGTCAAGATCAGGGTCAGAGGCGATTAAGTGCAACTTATCCCCGGTGGTGGATAGCTGTAAAAGATCAACGCAATCCTGATATGTGATTTCGACAGGGCGTCGATTCACATAGGAGGTCAGGGATATGAAGGTAGGGTTGATGCGAAGGTTTACGAAAAACTCTCGAAGAAACTCTGAATTGAAAGGGAAAGCAAGAGACAGAATGAAGCAAAGGGAGGTGTGAGCGAAAAGATCCATTACCGGGTATGAGATGTGGGTAAGATTGATGATTCTTGAGACAGTTATCCCACATTCTTTATAACGATGGTAAGCGGCTTCATCTTTCGCTTCCCTGAATTGAGGGTCAATCCTTGCCCTCGAAGAACTCCCAGAAGTTTGTCGGATGCATTTCCCACCAGCCATTGAGAGGACTAAGCAAAAAACACAAGAGGAGAAAGGATGAAGAGTGAAAAATCATGGCTGGAACGGCCTGAATTTAAATAAACAACCATATCGTCCTGGCCGATCGCAGAATCATCCAGGCCGATATGATTCAATAATTACGTACAGGCCGATTGGTCAAAAAGGCGGTCCAATCGTCCGGGCCGATCAGATATCGGCCTGGCATATTAGACACAAGCGATCGTCCCGAGGAGTCAATCCGGACGACCATTGAAAAAGCAGATCGTCCAGGCCGATTAGGTGTATCGTCCAGGATGATGCACAATAATTAATCGTACCGGCCGAAGTTAAAACGTTTAAAATGCTTGCCACGTGTATCGTCCAGGACGAACAGTGGATCGGCCTGACCGATTGTCCAATAATGGATCGTCCGGGGCCGAATTTAAAGATCAAAATATGCTGACACGTGGATCGTCCAGGATGATCCAGTGTATCGGCCAGGATGATGCACATAACATGCATTGGCCAGACAAAATATTCCATCGGCCATGACTATCACCATGAGTTCGATCAAATCGTCCAGGACGATATAGTATCGTCCAAGACGATGAGTTACATTAAGCACAGAAAAGTTCAGCAGATGGATTTTGAAGAGAATTTGTCACATCGTCCAGGACGATAAAAGTATCGTCCAGGCCGATGTGACTTGAAATTAAAAACAAGAGAAGAATGGTGATGATCAAGACCCTCAAAAAATAAAACCAAAGAAAAATAGACAAAACACAGAAAAAGAAAAACAAAAACAACAACACAAGGAAAAATAAAAAATGAATATTTTTGGATTTTAATTTTTCTAATTTTTTTTTATTTAAAGAGGCATCATATGAGAGTTCTTTTCAAAAAGTTAAACTTTTAGAGTTCCAAGGGATCAAGAAGTTTAACAAATTCCAAACAGGAGAGGGTAGAACATCTGATTCTGTTAACCCTAGATCGGAGATCCTTCCGGGTACAAACATTCTTGGAAAAATAGAAATCTAACTCAGAATAACTAAATAGGATAAAAAGACCCATTCAAGACTTGTTTACAAATAAAATATCTCATAAATAATAAACCAAAGTATTTTTTCTCAATCATGGAAATTGAAATCAAGTCTTTGAAAGTATCACATAATTAATGAGTTTTCTAAGTTTTAAGAGTTTTACCAAAGAGATGATAGCTTGCATCTAGTGGGCTTATTTTATGCCTCTTGTCATTTTGATTGGCTCTTTTGAGCATCTTTTGATTCGAATACACTTTTGTGTATATGACTTTCTTTTCAATTTGGCTTCATTGGCCTCTTTCCTTTTTAACACTTGCAAGCTAAACACTCTTTAATATATCCTTAAAAAAGTCTTAGTTGTGAGTATATCCTCCAAATATTAGAGAATAAGAGCTATCTCTCTAACATAGGAAAGAACAATCCACAACATAAAATCAAAATCATATGACAAATGCAATGACAAGATTTCAAAAGCTTGAAAGATATCTAAGAACTTTGGCTATTATGCATAAGATAAATTAATGTAGCAAGATAAGAAAAAGATCTTAAATGAAAAACCATTGGTTAAACTGAGTTTAGAATTTTGTTTAGAGAAGAAAATCATACCACTAAACAAAGTCAGAAGGAGGGAAAACATCAACAGTCTCTTTAACCAATTTAGAAAAAGCTAAACACTATCTCTAAAACTCCAAAATCTAATGGCTTGAAAAGATTCAACATATGAAAGACCAAATTTAAAGAGCAACGCGAAAACAGAACACATAAAAACAAACAAAAAGAATGAAAACAACACAAACTAGACTACCACCAAGTAAGCACAAAAACTAGCACAAAGAAACACAAAAATTAAACATTTCAAGCACGTGATAAAGCAGCGAGTTTAAGCAATTTTTGAGCTGCAAGCCTCCTTATGTCCAGTTATCCTATGCTCCCACGAGGTCTTTGGTGAGAGCACTCCTGCAAAAAGAGAGAGATCGACTGGATCGCGGAATTGTGGTTAAGTGATCAATGTAATCGAAAAATTAGTCCAGTATTAAATTCCTAGACATGATGTAGAAAAGTAGTGAGGGAAAGTGAGGGGTGATTGTGGATTCGGTCCCGGCTTTTGGAATTGGAGGTGCAAAGAATGTTGGATTGTCTACATTCTTTGACTAAAGAGCTAGTCTCTCCAACAGTGAAAGTGGTATTGGGTCTGTGCGAAGGAAGTGATTCGCCGTGGACCAGTCAAGATCAGGATCAATGAGGCGATTAAGTGGCAGACCTTATTCCCAGGTGGTGGGATAGCTGTAAAGTATCAACAGCAATCTGATATGGTGATTTCGACAGGGCACTGCGATTACATAGGAAGTCAGGGTAAAGGTAGGGTTAGATGCGAAGTGTTTTCAAAGAATCTCCGAAGAAACTCGCGTATTGAAAGGGAAAAGCAAGAGACAGAATGAACAAAGGAGGTGGTGAGGCGAAAAGATACATTACCGGTATGAGAATGTGGGTAGATTGATGATTCTGGAGAGAAGTTATCTCACATTGCTTTGTACGATGGTAGAGCAGCTTTATCTTCTGCCCTTCCCTGATCTGAGGGTCATAGTTGTTGCCTCGAGGAAACTCCCAGAAGCTTTGTCGAATCGCGTTTCCCACAGCCATAGCAAGGGATTCTAAGCAAGAAAACAAAGAGGAGAAGAGGATGAGGTAAAAAATATGGCTAGAATCGGCCAGAATTTAAAAGAACGACATATACGTCCATGGCCGAATCAGAATCATACAGGTCCGATATGACTCAATAATTAGTACAGCCGATTGGTCAAAAGGTCGGTCAGATCGTCCAGGCACCTCAGATATCGCCGGCATTAGACCAGTCGATCGTCCCGAGGATCATCGGACGATCCTTGAAAAAGCAGATCGTCAGGCCGATAGGTGGTATCGTCCAGGATGATGCACAAATAATTAAATCGTATCCGCCGAAAGTTAAAATGTTTATAATAGCTGCCACGTGTATCGTCAGACGATACAGTGGATCGGCCGTGCGATTGTCCAATAATGGGATCGTCCGGGGCCGAATTATAAGATTTCAAACGTTGCTGACACGGATCGTCCAGAGAGATCGCAGTGGTATCGGTCAGGACTGATGCACATAGACATGCATGGCGCAGGACGAAATATTTCATCGGACATGATATCACCAATGAGTTGCGACATTGAAAATCGTCCAGGACGATTAGAGTATCGTCCAGAAGCGATGAAGTTTACAGTAAAGCACAGCAAAAGGTTCAGCATATGGAATTTTGAAGCAGATTTTGTCTCATCGTTCACAGACGATAAAAAGTATCGCTAGGCAGATGTGACTATGAAATTAATACAAGGAAGATTGGGATGATCAAGCACCTCAAAAAATAAATACCAAAGAAAAGAACAAAAAACAGAAAAAAGACTACAACAACACAGGAAAATAAAAATGAATATTTGGAATTTTAATTTTTCTAATTTTTTTTTATAAAAGAGCATCATATCGAGAGTTTCTCAAAAAGTTAAACCTTTTAGAGTCCACTACGATAAGGAAGTTTAATGCAAATTCTCAACAAAGAGGGTAAAGTAATCACTGATTCTGTTAACCCTAGATCGATAGATCCTTTACGGGTACAAATATTCCTTGAAAAATAAAAATCAACTCAGAATAACTTAAATAGGATAAAAAGAGTCCGCTTCA
Organism: Dendrobium catenatum; assembly: GCF_001605985.2. Taxonomy (NCBI): domain Eukaryota; kingdom Viridiplantae; phylum Streptophyta; class Magnoliopsida; order Asparagales; family Orchidaceae; genus Dendrobium; species Dendrobium catenatum. The sequence goes on from NW_021318693.1 coordinate 9,905,503, forward strand.
AGACTTGTTTCCAATAAAAATATACTCATAAATATAAAACAAAGTATTTTTCTCAATCATGGAATTAGAAATCAAGCTCTTTGAAAGCAAACATAATATGAGTTTCTAAGCTTTTAAGAGTTTTTAGCAAAGAGATGATATTGCTTGCATTTCTAGTGGGCTTATTTTATTGCCTTCTGTCATTTTGATTGGCTCTTTTGAGCATTTTTGTCTGATTGAATACACTTTTTGTGTATAATGCTTTCTTTTCCAATTTGGCTATTGCTCTTCTTTTAACGGCAGTTTTAAGCAATCTTTTGCAACGCCAACGCTCTTTAAAAAAAAAAAGTCTTAGTTGTGAGTATATCCTCCAAATATTAAGAATAAGGAGCTATCTCTCTCTAACATAGAGAAGAACAATCACAACAAAATATCAAAACATATGATAAATGCAATAGAAAGATTTCAATAACTAAGATATATAGAACTTGGCTATTATAATAAGATAATTATATGTAAGCAAGAAAAAAGAGATCTTAAATCGAAAACCATTGGTTAAATGAGTTTTTAGATTTTTGTTAGAGAAGAAAATCAGTACCCACTAAACAACGTCAGAAGGAGGGAAAAATACATTTCATCCCTTTACTAATTTTAAAAGCTTAACACATCTCCAACTCCAAATTCTAAAGCTTGAAAAGATTCAACATTTGAAAAATTACGCAAGCATGGAAAACAGAAAATAAACCAAGATGAAAATAACAACAAACTGATTAACCACAAGTAAGCACAAATAGACTACAATAAAAACAAAAAACTAAAATCAAGCACGTATCAAAGCAGCGAGTTTCAAGAATTTATGAAGAAGCAGTTAGCATTTATGGCGGAGCCCTCCATTATTCTAAGTTTTCCTATGCTTCCCACGAAGGTTTTTTGGTGAGAGCACACTACAAATAACTCAACATCAGTCAGATTTTAGGTAAACCCAAACAGGTTTGAGATTCCCATCTTAGGAAAAGTAGAATTCAATGCAGGTTATGGTAGCGTGATCATGCCATCTTAGGTCTCCATACCGCAATGTGTACTACGATGTGAACGGTGCAAGTGTGTGGAGATGTTGCTAGCAAGCCACAGAAACATCTTAACTCCAGGAAAAGGATTTCTTAAATGATTTGAGTTATAATGCCTCTTCTAGATTCAGGCTTAGGATCAAAAGTAGATGTCATCCGATTCTTCTTATATGTAATCAATCATTTTGAATTCTCAGTTAGTTTCTTTTTAATGCATCATTATCCAATTCTCAATTTTTTCTCAATCTCTTTAGATTTCTTAAGATCAGATTAAGTGAGGTGTGTGAAGCTTTTAATGCATTCTGTTCATGAATTTATTCCAAATGCTTTTTTTGTTTAACTCAATAAATTCATCAGAAGGGCCATGTGATTTGAATCAATCGTTGCAATGATCTTTGAAAAAATTTCATGCTCTTTTTGTAAATTCTGAAATGTTCTAATTTTAGGCTTGCATGAGTTTTCTGAGTTTTTTGTATGATGCATGTTTTTCTCACAAATCTCAAACTAATTCATCATAGGTTGGTTTTACATACCTCTTCCTCATCACTTTTCAAGATGATCTTTCCGCCATTAGCACAGGTTTGTAGTCTTTCCTCTGGTTCAGTCTCAGAGGAAGTCAGTACAGATTTGCCCAGAATGCCTTTTGGATTTTCTTTCTTGTCCTTCCTCGACTTGGTTTCTCCTCCATTTTTCCTTTTCTTTGCTTGAATATCCTTGAAGTGTTGGGCAATCATGTTCTCGCATGGTCCTGATTTTGCATTCATAACAAACAATATCAGAAGAATCCTTTAACATGTTTTGATCCTTACCTTTTCTCCAATTTTGATGATGCTTTTGTTTCTTCCTTAGAAAGCTTTTGACATTGCCTTGTAAATGAAGGCAATTCTTTGCTTTCAGACCCGAAGATTCAGAATCTAATTTGTGCGCCTTTAGTGCAACTATTTTCCCCTTCTTCTTCTCACCTGCATCCAGATTTCTTTGATTCACCCTTGCTCGTAAGCATAAGTGAGCCAAGTAAGTTATATCAATAGAGTAGTGTTCAAATCCTTAGATTCAGTGATTGCAGGGATTTTTAGTATCATTGATGAAGGCACACATCTCAAAATTTTGTTTACTTTTTCATAGTTTGAAAGTTCTTTTCCCAATGCATGCAGTGAAGTAACTATCTGAGTAAATCTAGTATACATGTCAGAAATTGATTCATGAGGTTTCATACGAAAAAGTTCGTAGCATGCAAGAGAATTTCAAACGGGATTGTTTAACTTCATATTAGTACCTTCATAAGGTGATGCACAACTTATCCCAAATTTCTTTACAGTTTTGCAAGTAGAGACATGCATGTAATCTCAGATTTTAAAACACAGAAAAAGCAGTTCAAAACTATTTTTGCATTCTGTGAGCTAAATCCTCGTTCATCAAAGTCCACTTCGGTAAAAGCACAACTTTCAGTTTTAACACCATTAATTTCACGAGAAGGTGGATAATAACCTTCTTTGAATAAGCATCCACATGCGATAATCAGTAGATTGTAAAAACGTTGACATGCAGGTTTTCCAAAAGTCAAAAGGTAGGTTATCGAACAGGGGAGGTCGGGTAATAGAATAGCCCTTCATAGTGTTACGATTCCAGGTTTGCCATGGATCAAATTCAAAAAGTTTTCAAACTTAAATTTTTGAATCCGCTCTGATACCACTTCAGTTCGTGTAGGGATGTTAAGCCTATGAACTTAGTCCAAAGCTAACCAGAGGAGGGAGGGGAATTGGTATTTTAAAAAAAAAATGTCTTTTTCACATAAGGCAAGAACACATAAACACAAAATCACCACTGAAAAATAAATGCGGAAATAAAAGTGCGAAAGAAGAAATAGAACACAAGAAATTTATAGATGGTTCGATCACACTCGACTACCGTCTCACTGTTTAACGGCACCACTCCAAGTTTGCACTACAAACGTGACACTCTCCTTTAGCCCCAATGGTTAGAGCGGAGAACACCTCACAAAGAACCACTTTTTGTCACCCCGGCAAGGAGAGAACTATCTCATTTTGCTTACTCCTAAAAGCCGGCAAGAACCAAACCAGAATGCTGACTCCCTTAACCGTCTACCGACCCTTCCACGGACGAGAAACTCTAGACCAAGAGAAGCAGAGCGATCCTTAATAGCAACCCTTGTGAATCTCACTCACAAGCTCCCTTGCACAAACTCCTCTATTCTTTTTCTCTCAAGGATTCTCAGGTCAAGGCGAGCCAAAGGTTTTTTCAAAGTGTTGAACAAGATTCCTTAAATAGAAGATGCTTCAAGAGCTCATTAATTGATAAGATTGCACGCCATATCCTCGCCGGCCGATATGGATCTCGGTCTGGCCGATCAGTACAATCTCAGAAGATCGTCCAGAGCATCGCCCTGAATGAAACTTGGGACGATTAAAATTTGCTTGATCGGTCCAAATCATCTCACAATCGTGCCGGCGATAAGTTTCAAAAGAGAAAATCGTCTAGAGACGCCCCCTGAATTCGAGATGGCAGATATTTATCGTCCTGAGTAACTAAGGTTTTTGAATACATCGTCCTGGTCAATCCCGATCGTTCAGGACAAGATGATCATATCAATCATCCTTAATTACACCCTTGATTTCCTGATCAATTAAGGCATAATTTGTGAATATCGTCCAGGCCGATCAATGATCGTCCTGGGCCGATAATTTAAAAAAATACAGTATACCTTAATTAGTCTATGGCGGCAACTTCTTTATGTTTTTGAGCTTATCGTCCTGGCCGATACACGTATTCGTCTGGGCGATCTGTTATGTCGTACCTTAATTAAGAATCCTATATTTGAACGATTCTATTTTTAACCCTGATCGATCTGGGCCGATATGAGTAAAAATAGAAATTCTAATCTCTCAAGTGTGTGGTGT
>NW_021318693.1:9910418-9921332 GCF_001605985.2 Dendrobium catenatum
GTGTGTGTGTGTGTGTGTGTGTAGGGTTACTTAGCATCAGTCTCTTTGACTATTACAAATAGACTCAAGAAGAGAAAAACAAAGTACAGACTGACTCAACCCTAAACATATGCAATCTTGAACTGGCTTCATTTGTTCGTCCGATCTTCGATTCCTGAAAAGTTAGAAGCAACAAGCAGTCCAAGAGAATCAACAGTGTTTGTCAATCATCAAAACATGAGTCGTGAAAATAGATTTGCAACAATAAATAATGGTGCCATTTGGTAGCAAAATCATCGGTTAGAGGACAGGTGCCACATCCTTACTAGTAGGAGATTGTTTGAGAATAAATTCTGGTGATATTTTTGACCAAATATTAACTCTTTAAGAGCTGAAGTAATTTCCACATTTATCTGCCTCAACAAACTATTGTGAAGGGTGCATGGATTTTGCTGTAAGTATTTGATAGTTAATTTCAATTTTAATTATTTTGAGTTTTTTGAATTTTTGGGATTTTGTTTTTTTTTTTTTATATTGATGGGCATTTGAGTGAAACTTTGGCAATTTGAAATTGACCCCTTTGGTAGAGATTTACATTAAATATGATCATCATCGAGGTGTTAATGAGAAATTGCATTTTATTGATTAGACATTATAAGCTCTATCTACTGGCTGACAGAGGACCGAGTTCATAGGATTTAAGTTTTTGTTAATGAATTTCTTTTGTCATAGACCTTGAAGACCTTATATGAACATATAAAATAGATATTCCAGTTGACACCTTGACCGTATATCTATTTGATATTTTGAGCTTGTCGACTTCTATATATTCATATAGAAGGATCGGGCATAAATTGTAGTTCATTTATTGACCCGTATAGCATCCCTAAATGTCACATGTGTACCCATACAGCACTCGTTAAAGCTCATGCATGTGTATTATGCATCCCCTTATATGTATCTATGTGCGTACATATTACAGTGCATGTAAGGGGGCATTCTTAGAATATTTATAAATTCATTCTATTCACTTTTAAGGATGTTGTGAATCCAATGGCATTGCATAACACTACGATAATTTACCTGTCTCGTACAGGTAGATTATTGTGTACTACTTGTTGTTTTTCACAGTTAGATTGTAGTACACTAATGAATCTCCTGTTATCACTAGTAGATGTTGCTATCTACTATAGTTCCCTTGCATCCTTCTTGTAGATGGCATGTTAAGTGTATAGCGAGTTTCTTACAAAAGCTCATAGAAACTTGCATTTGTCGTAGTTCTTTGGCATTTTGTTCATGCATGATATCTAGCATGTTTGCCGAGTCTTTTACAAGGACTCATAGACACTTATATTTGTTGCATATCTTCCGGTATTTTCTTGTGATGGATCAATGTGTTTGTGTAATATATAATGGTGACTTATCGTAAAAATGTCATAGAGTTCATTGCCTTTTGCTACGATAGTTCATAGGTGTCTTGTATGCGTAGCAAACATACAAATTATATATATGAGTAGCAAGTTACATGAGCCTCTACGTTCATAAGTAATTTTTGTATTCACTACATGTTAAACCCCCTGCATATTGGGAATAAATGTATTTGATTGTCATCAAATAGTGGTTGATTGTAGGGATACCCATAAATAGGTTGCCATGTGCATCATGAGTTCATGTACATGTCCTTAAGCATATCATTTATCTCATTACAAGTTTCCTGCAATGGAACTTAATTGGGTATAAGGTCGGGTCAACTATGGCTAGAGGAAGACAAGGGACATTATGCCGCTTAGTTGGGAGCAGGATTGAGGAGATCCGACAGTTATGGAGGAAGGAAAGGGGGTCGAACAAGGCTAGGAGAAGTACACTAGAGGAGGAGCAAGGTAGGAAAAAGTTCTTTCTTTCTCTCTCTCTCTCTCTCTCTCTCTCTCATGCACACACTCAAATCCAGCCGGTTGATGGAGTCGACAGGCAAGGGATGAGAGGGGCAATCGACTAGGAGGGATCAGAAGCAGAATGGTTAGGGGGGCTTGAGAAGGTTTCAAATGGCAGTGAGCAGTTGAGGGAGAGGTTCGATCGGGTTGGGGTTTCGTAGCTAGTAGAGTTGGTGGCTAGAAGGTTCCATAAGATGTAGGCTTCGTGCTTATGAGAAAATCAGGAAGGAAGTTTTAGAAATAACGATGGGAGCTTAGGTTTGGTAGAGTCGAGTGTGGAAGAAGAAAATAAACGAGAGCTTAGCTCTCATTTTAGCGACACAGAAGGAGGCTTGATCGAGGGGAAGCATGCATGAGAGGACATTTGTAGTGCCGTTGTAGAGGGATGGGGCTCATGTAGCACATGGTTGTATACATAAGATCTGCATAAAGATTTTGGCAGGATTTGAGGTAAGGTAATCATTTTTGTCGTTTTTATTATTTCCCCTTTTTTGGTTTTGCAATAGAGGTCAATAAATGCCCCAAATAAATATGGTACACATCTATAGCAAATCATGTTTGTTGTATGCTGATTGACCTTATGGATTTCCAAATATTTTCTATGGATGTCACAGAGATTTTCATTTTACGAATCACCAAGAACTTATTTGGATGTCACGAAAAAATTTTTATTATGTAGATCTCCAAGAAGCTATCTTTGTGCTTTTATAGATCTTTAGATGTGTTGGCTTTTGCTAAGTAGGGATCCTTGAGAAAGTGATATAACACTTAATACTTAGATCTTTATAGCATTACTTTTATAGATTTATGCTGGCAGTTGGCATTATCGCTCCTTTATTCTCTTTTGACATTATTGTCATCTTAATTTCCAGCCTTTTTGCATATGCTCAACATTCTACTTTGCTACGATCATATGGGGATGTGATATTTCTTATGTACATTCACATGCATCATTCAAAATTTATCTAAATATTGCAGATTCATCAATTGGTGGGGTTTTGCTGTCTCTAATATGGATTGAATATTACTCAAATTATACTTTTTGCTGATGGCACATTAAGTTTATTGAGGATCTTCCATTCTTCCTTCCTTTAGTTGAATGTAGGTAAGATATTTTAAATATTTATTTGGAGATCTAAGCACACAATATGAAGTTGACCTAAATAAATATTTAAAATATACTCAGTCTTTAGGGACACTTGTAAATGTCATCCATGGTGTTTCTTTTTGTAGCTTTAGCTTGAATTCTGAGATTTTGGTTCTTTTTACCCTATGCTTAATACTTTGGACATTGGTAAAGGATTACCTAATTTGTCACTATCGACTTGTCATGAGATTTTGTACGTTCGGCCCTCTACTTCTAGCTTTAGCGGGCTTGATGGAGGAGCAGATGTCAATGACCTAAATCCTTTAGGGTTATATTAGGTCAGTGGTGAAAATTATCGGTTTAGAGCTTTGTGCATAACACACTTGTTGATGTTAGAATCCTCTCAATTCATCCTTAGGATTTATGTGAATTTTAGGATATTTTCTTCAGTCATCTGTTTTGTGCTTTCACAGACTTGTTGAAGAAAAGTTTCATCGATCATCGCTTGATGTTTTATGAATTTATTGAAGGATTTGGAGGTTTCAAATTTGGTTGATAGTACTAAATATAGGTAGTATGTTGATCCTTAACCAGTTGAGGAAACTTTAATCTGAGTTACTTAAGTTCATCAGATTAGGTGAGCTTGGATTTAATAGCTCTTTGTCATCTAGTTGCTGAGATGGGGATTTCTCTACTATGGGTTTCTTAAAGGGTGTTGAATATATGTAACTGCCGATGATCCGACCATATTTAAGCTTGTTGGATCTAGCCTCTTATACCCATTCAGGTTTCAGACTTGAGCTACAGGAAATATGCTTCCAAATATTAAATCTATTGAAGTTGATGGATTTGGAGTCCTTATTTATGGTTGAAGATTTGGTTCCTACACATATTCTATAGTTACTCACGACGCATCCTTTCCACTGGAACTTTGATTCTCCAGTCAATTATGAGAGTTTGGTAGACTATAACCACTTAAATTTGTCAAATCAAATTATCCTTCATACTTCTTACAATCCATATTGATGGGTTGATGAAGTGGGGGTTTTGCTACTAAAGCCTTTCTTATGACATATTGAGTAGACGGAGCTGCAAGCGATCCGGTCATATTTGGGCTTATTGGATCTGGTCTCTAACACCCACTCGAACCTTAAGCTTCATGCTATTGAAAGACTTCAAGTTGTTGAAGCTAGATTTGTTGGAGTGTGTAGTCATAATAAGTCTCTTTCCTAACTTTTAAATCTTGATACATTGGAGAAGGTAGTGCCCCGAACTTTTAGAAGATCACCTGCATATACTTTGAAAAAGAATTCAATGTATCCTTCTATCTTGAAGGAATATTCATGTTGATGATTTTTAATATTTATTTGGGAATTTAGGTATGTAGTGTGATATTGACTCAAATAAATATTTAAAATACCCGCTATATTGCACAGACATTTTGCAATAAACTCAAAATTTTGAGATTTTAAATATTTATTTGGGGGTCTCAGTGCATAGCACAGTGTTGACTTAAATAAATATTTAAAATGCCCCTATCTAACAGGATATTTTAAAATGGAATAAATTTTAAATTCTTAGATTTTAAATATTTATTTGGGGATCTCGGCGCATAACACGATGTCAATCTAAAAAAATATTTAAAATACCTATAGCTTGCAAGGGGATTTTGGATAGGTTAAATTTTCAGATTTTTAAATATGTATTTAGAAAATTTAACGTGTGGCTCAATGTCGATCAGAATAAATATTTAAATTGCACCCAATCTTATGGGAGATTTTTTAAATGCATTCTTACTATACAAGAGAATTTCAAAATATAAATATAAGCATGCATTGACAAATATGCACATAACACTTAGATCATTGTATAATACATTATACATTAAATTTTTATGCATGTTACTTCTTTAAATGTCGGCCGTTGATCAGCGATATAGGCTTATGACTGTCTAGATCGATCAACTGATAAGCACCTCTTTGGTGCACCTTCTCGATAACAAAGGGGCCATCTTAATTGGATACAAATTTGTCACTAATTTTTTGGCATGGAATGATTGGTCTTCTCAGCAATAAACCAATTCCCCTTCTAGGAAAATCTGAGGATGCACCATCTGATCAAATTTTGATATTCTCTTGATAGATTTTTAGGTTTTGTTGAGCCTACATTCTAATCTCATCGAGCGCATCAAGCTCTTCCATTTTGAGGTGAGTGTTTTTCTCTTGAGTTAGATCTTGTTGAATTGCTACTCGAAGTGGAAACACTGCTTCAACTTTAAAAACTAATGAATATGGAGTGGCTTTAGTTGAATTCCTGTAAGTATTACGATATGCCCATAGCACTTCTTCCATCTTTGTATGCCAATCTCTTTTATTCTTGGTGAGGATTTTCTTTAATAATTTCACAAGCATCTTCTTGAAGGCATCCACCAAGCCATTTGCCATTGGATTACATATTGATGAGTACTGCCAATCGATTTTGTGTCAATTGACGAACTTATAAATTTTTTTACTTTTGAAAGTCATACCATTGTCTAAGATTATACAGCATGGTACACCAAATTTGTAGATGATGTTGTGGGTAAAGAAATTAATCACATACTCAGACATGACTTCTTTGAATGAAGTTGCTTTTGTCCACTTAGAAATGTAACTAGTTACTGCTAGAATGAAGTGGTATTTGACTGGTGATGGTGAATCTATCAACCTAATTATATTTGTGCCACAACATTTGAATAGCCAGGACACTACTATTGGGTGCAGTGGATTTAGTGGTTGATGTATAACATCACCGTAGATCTAACACTCTTGCTCCTTTAACATGGTCAATATAATCTCTCATCATTGTTGGCCAATAGTAACTCGTTATCTTAATTTTAGCAACTATCTTAGGACCTGACTGATGTGCGCCACAAAGCCCTTCGTGAACTTCTATCACCACTCTATCAGTTTCTCTGGTCCCTAGGCATCTTAGTCACATTTGATCAAAAGCTTATGGGTACAACGCATCATTAACAAATGCATTTTACAATGCCCTCTTCTGAATTTGTGCGGCTATAGATGTATCAGTTGGGAGTTTACTTTCTTTGAAATAGTCAATGAATGATTGCCTTCAATCATCTCCTTTCTCAATATTTAAGTAATGTAACCATGATTCAAGAATCTACTGGTTTAACATATTTTAACTATATAGAGTTCTTTTGGTTGATCTTCAATAATCCTCTATTGGGGAGGTTGAGGATCAACCATAGTCATATCCTGCTGGCTTAAATCTTATATTCCCTCAGTTTGCGAGAATTATAAGATTGCTCGCTCTTAGACCCGATTACTGTGAATCATAATTGGTATAGGCTCTTCGTTATCCGTATTCTCCACATTCTTAGCTAATTTAGCAAGTCAATTTCCTTTATTATTCTGACCTCGAGGAATTTGAGCTATTTTAAGATTCAACACCTATTTTAGAAGCTTGAGAGCTTGCCGGTGGTAGTAGGCCAGTTTAAGTTTAGAAATCTTATAAATGCCCAAAAATTGGAATCACAAAAAATTTGATTTTTCTTAAGCTGTAAATCACCAAAAAATAGGAGATTTAGGATCCTAACATTGATTGTAATCTCCAGTCCTACTATTAGAGCTTTATATTTGGCTTCATTGTTGGTTCGAAATTGAGTCAAATTTAATGAAAATCTCATTATGCCTCCCTTAGGTAATATGGAAATGAGACCGATGGTGGCTCAGACTCTTGTAATATTTGGAGGTCGGATAGATTTAATCAATGACTCTCCATTGAAGTACATCTCCTAAAATTATAGTTTATCATCGTCCTCAGCCTGCATGATTTGTTAATCGGGCAAATCATTATTGAGCGGGGAGTTAGCAAGGGTAGGATGTGCAGCAAGAAAATCTGCTAAGGCATGTCCCTTTACTATCTTTTGCGGTATATATGTGATATCAAATTGTAGTAATATTACTATATATCATCTAGCTAGACAGCTTGTCAACACTGGTCTTGTCATTAAGAACTTCAGCGGATCGATCTTTGATATCAACAATATTTAATTAGATAGCATGTAGTGGTGCTACAAGAATGGGCAGATTTAACAGGCATCTTTTGATAATGTCAAATACTTTCTAGCACTCTTCATCCCACTTGAAGCAAATATCTTTCTTCATCAATTTATAAAATGATTGACACCTACCCGACATATTCAATATGAATCACCGAATGAAAGCTTGTTGTCCTTACAAATAGCAAAACTATAGAAGATTTTTAAGAGGCAGCATCTTCATGATTGCTTTGATTTTATTTGGGTTGATCTTGATTGCTCGATGACAAATAATGTATACAAGGAATTGATCAGAAAAGACCCCAAAAGCATATTTAAGACGGTTCATCTTCAAATCAATATTTTTGATTCTCTCAAACACAATCCTTAAGTCGTTTAAATGATCTTTCTAGTCCATTCTCTTAATGGCAAGGTCATCTACATTGCACTCAACCTTCTGATGTATCAATTCATTAAAGATATGTGTCATTGCCCGCTGGTGGGTGGCACCAACATTTTTTAGGCCGAAGTGCCTAACCATATAGTGGAAGATGTCGATGAGTGTTCTGAATGATGTGTGTTTTTCCTTTTTAAGCTTCATTTTGATTTGAATGTAGCATAACGATCCATCCATAAATGATAATATGTAATACTTTGACGTGTTATCCACTAGTAGTTCTGATACAAGGAGAAAAATGTTATCTTTTAGACACGCCTTATTGAGGTCTTAAAAATTGATACAAATACGAATTTGATCGTTCTTTTTCTTTATAGGGAAAATATTGGCAATCCAGTTAGCATATTGTTCTTTACGAATGAAGCCTACAACTTTAGCTTCTTTGTCTCTACAATCATCTGTTCTTCAATCTCTAATCTTATTCTCTATGGACATGTTTGACAAGTACTACATTTAGTTTGATCACCAATCTATGAATCGTTATATCAGGGGATAAGCCGAGCATCTTGCCGTATGTCCAGGCAAAGCAATCCCTAAAATCACTTAGGAGTTCTTTTATTTCTAATATTTGTTCTTCTAGTAGAAGAGTATTGATGAAGGTCGGGCAAGGATCTTCTTCTGTCTAAGAGGATATATTTAAAAAGTGATAGGATCTTTTGGAGAATTTTCCAATGTGATAACCATCGAGAATATTATTTGTATGGGTCCACTTTGGGGATCACTTTTGATGAATTTCTTTAATGATGGGTCTCTACGAATACACATTAGATGTTACACCATTCTTTTGCATTTATTTTCCTCTAGAGATGTTGGTCTCCATATATTTTTGTTTTATGTCGGGATTTTTTTATGGTGGATTCTTAGATATGTGTCAAAGTGTCACATTTTGATGCTCAACGTATATATCTTGATTCTTTTTATACTCTACCATCACAATAAATGATTTCTTTTCCCTCTATTGGGATATTTTAGTCACAGATTTCTAGACATAAGAATAAAGTGTCACATCCTTATGTTCATCGTATAGAGCTCAGTATTAGCATTATTTTTTTTGCTGCTACTATAGCATTTAGATAACTGTTGTTGGAAGTTTGAAAAGAGTGATTTGCCTTGCGAGGTGTAAAACAAATCTAACTTAAATTTTGTTTGGGAAAAATTAAAAATTAATATTAAATTTCAATTATGGAGTTGAAAGAACCATTAGGGAAATATAGCACCTCGAAAGGTGGGGATAAAATCTCTTAATGAGTTCAGACCCATAATTATAAATTTTCTCTTGAATATCATAGCTCTATTTATGGGAGAACTACATATGACCCCAAATGGTCAAAATAAAGTTAAGTTAAATATCAGACTACGATAATCATGAGAAGCGATCATTGATTTCATATTCAAATCGATGTTAATATATGATATATTTTCTCGAAAAAAGAAAATATCAACATTTAGCAATCGTTTGATTATGATCATAAAGATATTTATAAATTTGATTTCCTAAAAGAAATATTAATTGAATTTTGAAAAAATGATATGGGTTCAAAATCTTTTATGAGCGCAAACCCTCGTAATTAATTATATCATAGGAAATTGAAGTCTCTTATGAATACTCTTGATTAAAATAATGACATAAATTTTATTTGGAGACTTTCTAGGAATGATGTCAAAAGAGGTGAAAATGAAATTTCAAATGGGATTGGAGCAAGATTGAGCACATATTTTTGAAATCAAAGAAAGAAGAGTAGGAGACACTTTATCATTCTAAAAATGATTCAAAAGTGTCCCAACCTAAGCTAAGTGTTGGGCTTTAAATTTTGGATTGAGAGAAAATTTAATTTTAGTTGAGTATTTTATTAGAAATTTGAGATTATACTCTCGAAGATTGAGGTCCGATGATTCAAAATCCACTCCAGATCATAAATCTAAATTGGGCACCAAATAATGGTGACCCAAACCTAACTAATGCAATATAAAAACTTGGACTTACCCCATCTTCGATTAGGAGCCAACTAACCACCTAGTCGATTTTAAATCCATGAGTCTGGTCATTTTATGAAAGAGTGATAATGACATTTTTGTTAAGATTTTTGAGAATTGGGACCGACGTCTGGAACTTGTCCTAATTGGTCATAATGCTAAAAAGAAATGCAATTAAAATTTTAGGTACTTCTTTAATTTATTACTAATACAATGCATTCCAATTGACTCAATTAAATGTATAAAATTGGAATGAAGCACTTTAAAAAAAGGCTTAAAAATATATTTTATCATAGAGATTTCACATATTGCCCTTGACAGATCTACACCCTCATAGGCCAGGTGGTCTGCCAAAACTCACAGGTGGGGAGGTGCATAACAAAGAAAAAAAGATGCATCAATATGTTATGCAAACTCCTGGCGGTCTCGGGCTTACTACTTAAAATCAATAGAGTTTCTATGTTGGCTAAAATTTTATTTTGGTTTTAGTAAAATTTTTTTGGCTTACCTTCACAAGCCTCCGCGTATCCAAGCTAAGACAAAATCGACACACAAGCGCCAAAAAACTAAGAAAAGTTGGCATAATCCTATACGCAAATAAAGTACATCAAACAACAATAAATATAATTAATTCATCAAATTAATATCCGGAGGCGAGTGCCCCATTTATTATAACCCAAAATTACATAAATTAAAAGTGGCATGGCAACACTGACCATATACCCAGATTCTAATCCTAGGATAGACGTAAGTTGACTTTAAGTGGGATACTCTTATGTCTTCAGCTCTTCGGTTTTCTCCTCTTTGGACTCCTTTGATCTTTTGTACTTGGATACCCAAATATGAAAAAAAATTCTACCCCCTAGAGGGAGATTATTCTTCACACTTTTGGTAGTATAGTGATTCAAAATTGAGCTTCTAAATAGAAAAGGACTATCTGATTTGATTAAAAAAATATCAATTAAGTATATATAGTTTTGAAAATATATTAATTTTCTTTGGGAATATTAATTTTGATTTTTTATTTTGAAATTGAACACAACATTAGGAACGATATATCATCTCAAACGGAGAGAATATCATTCACTAATTGGTTCAAATTTCAAAACTTTAAAGTTATCCAAATTATCGTAGTCGAACTCATGAGAGACAACATATGATCTCGAAAGATCAAAATTATGTTCAATCAGTTATTTAACTACAATAATCTGAATAAGAGACCGTTAATTTCATGATCAAAATCACAATAGGAATTGATATATCTTTCCGAGGAAAGAAGTTATCAATCACTATTGATCGTTTGAAAATAGAGATAACGATCGTTGAAATCTGAATTTTCCCAAAGAGAATTAGTTAAGGGTTTTGAAAAATTAATTTTGAAATCAATTCTGGGTTTCTAAATCTCCTACGAGCACAAGCCCTCGTAGTTAATTACATCGTAGGA
>NW_021318693.1:9921432-9951773 GCF_001605985.2 Dendrobium catenatum
GGCAGCAAGAGAGAGATCATTTTTCTTAAGCTAAAACAACTAAGTCAAAGAGGGCCAATTAGGATCCGCTCTAGATGTCGGCCCCGCTCTCAAAAACCTATCTCAAATACGTCCCTATCAATTCTAACTTAAATGACTCTGATACAGTGTTTTAAAGCGCCTAGGTGGTTTAGCTGGCTCCCCAATCCAGGCGGGGATAAGACCAGATTCGCATTGCACTAGCTAGGTTCGGGTCACTTTTTCAGTACCCAAATTTGACTTAGTTCTTAGGCAAGCTTGGGCTATAAGACCTCACCTCGGGAATCGAATCCCAAAATTTCTAATAAATTGATCACTTAAACATTAAATCACTTTCAATCAATTTAAGCCAACATTTAGATAGGCTGGAGTGTTTCTGAAGTGATTCAGAATCTCAAAACACTCTACTCCCTCTCCTTTGATCTCAAAATATAGTGTTCAGACTTGATCCAATCCCATTAAAATTCCTACCATTTCTCTCCTTTGATATCAAGCCTTGAAATTCTTAAATAAAATTTACCACGCGCTATTTTAATGGAGAGTTTTCGTAGGAAATTCTGATTCCCTACGATGTAATTAAACTACGAGGGCTTGTGCTCGTAGGAGATTTATGAACCCAAGAATTGATTTCAAAATTAATTTTTCGAAACCCTTATCTGCTAGCTTCCCTTGAACGGATTTAGGCTAGGATCGTCGGGATCTCGCCGGAAAAGGCCTTTGACCGGAGGGATTTTGATGGGAGAGTGTTGAGGAATCTCTGGGGAGCTCAATGGAACAGAGATTTAGGCTGGAGGAACTCTAGACGGGTGAGAGAGGGTTAGGGTTAGAATGAGGGCTCAAAACCTTCATTTACCCTATTCAAATGTCCCTATGCTCAAGGAACGGCTAGGATCAATTGGAGATGCCCTTAGATGGCTGCCACCTGCCCCTGAGGTGGTTAAAAAGCTGAGAGCAAGGACATGGCAAGGACAGTCCACATGGAAAGGCTCTTTGGTCCCCACTTGGACACATGGAGCCTTGAGGGCTGTTGGATCAAGATCAAAGGGTTTAGAATACTTCTAGGAAGCTTCTAGAGCATGTTTAGATGGCTGGAATGATTAAGAGTTGAGTGGATTAGCTTAAGGGATTAATTTGGCCTCTTAAAGAGCTCATTTGACCACCCATTGACTGTTTGACCAGTCAATGGGTCCAGGGGTGCTGAGGTGGCAGGCAAGGTGGCACCACTCATTGGATGGAATGAAGGTTAAACCAAGCAATTGGAGTTTGAGATCATTTAAGGGGTTTTGAATCGGTTTGACCAAGTCAAAATGACTTGGTTTGGTTAAATGGGCCAAGGTTCAACTCAAAGTGATTTTAAAAAATATTCCATGCATCAAATGGAATGGGTTTGAAGTGGTTGGATGTGATTTCAAGATTCAAATAGGTCATTTGGATCAAATGAACCTATATGGGCCCTTAATGGGCCTCGAGTCAATCCTGGTTGACTTGGTCAACCAGGTGGGTCCCAGATCAAGAAATGAGTTCAATCAATTCAAAATAACATTTTGAGTCTATTGGATGTGGTCCGAAGTCCTAGGGAAGTCATTTGGTTTAAAACACCTATTAAGACCCTTAAAGGGCCTTTTGGGTCAAACCTGTTGACTTGGTCAATCAGGTTGACCCAAAGCTTGGGAATGGGTCCAATAGATTTGAAATGACATTTGAAACTTGTTGGAGGTGGTTGCGTTCAATTCGGAGTTCATTTGGTTAGAAATCAATATTTGAACCCCATAGGGGTATTTTGGTCATTTTGACCCCTGATCAATTGGGGGTCAAAGTGGGTCCAGAAAAATACAGTTTATTGATAAACATATCAAGATTAAATGTCTGGAAGTGACTAGAGGCTTTGGTGAAGGCTCTAAGGTCAGAATCTTCAAAGTGACAGGTCCAGTGGCATAGGCTGTAAATATTTGAAGATTTTACAGCCTATGGATTTTGATTAAGTTTTTGAGGTTAGAGACCTCAGAATGAGCTAAAATTTGGAGGGTTGCCTCCAGATACATGTCACATTAGTATGCAACTGACAGACTCTAAATCGGATGTCATTTAACTGGGTTTCAAAGTGTTTGAAATTCAATGGAAAAGGCCTTTATGACAATACCTTTGGACCTTGGATTTTGATTGATTTAAAGTCAATATTAGTCCAAGTGACCTCATACAAAAATGAGGTCAACACTATCCTCCAAAGGGGTGTCCTTTCCTCTTTTGAATTCAATTTTGTGTCTAAATATCTCAAACTCAAAGATTCTTTTAAAACTATTAACTTTAAATAAATTACATTGACATAAAAATAAAATTCTAGACTCTTTTACAGGGTTATCCTAAGCATTTAAAAATAAATGAGTCCTAATTAATTATATAATGTGAAATTAAAATTACTCAATCCAGCCACACTTACCTGTGCTCTTAATTATTTGGGGGCTAAGCAAGATGAAGCACATAAAGCATTTATAATGATTATTATTTATTAACCCCCTTTTATTACCTTACATAAGCAAGGCCACCTATAAAAAACTTAATAAGCATCTAGATCATTTCTAACCTAAGGGTAATCTAATCACCAATCACATTATCAATCCATAAAGTATAGTAAAAGTAAATAAATACTCACATCAAATATTTCAGTCACAACATGCAATGAAATATCAAAAAATTGGCACACAACAGAAAAGTAAACACCGACTTAGTCTAGATCTCTTAGGCCTAAGTAGTCCATCCTAAAGACTTATTCTTTGGAGTGTTTGTTTTGTATTAGAATGTTAGTTAAGAATTTTTTTCATAAAATTAAGGCTTTCTGGAATTTTCATTAATTATTGAATTTTTTGAATTATTAGAGTTATTTTAATCGCATTTGTTAATGGTCATAAAGTTCACTTTTTAAATTAAAGTTAATTTTGAAAGTTTTAGATTTTTAATAACTATTTGATCTTATGATGAGTAGTTAGACTATTAGTTTGCTTAATTTAGAATTTTTTACAAAAAGTTATGGTTTTTTTAAGTTTGGACCTAAATTTGAACTACAATTGATCAGAGATTTGATTTTTTGACTTTGCTAAATTTTGAAGGTTTGAAACTTTTATAAAATATAAGATTTTAATTTGAGTTTAATTCCTTTGATTATGATTAATTTGTTGTTTCCTAGAATTAGTTATGATTTTTAGGAGTTTGAGTATTTATTTAAATTTTCAAAATTGTTTAAGGGTGTTTTAATTTTTGCTCCAAATAAACTCCCAACTTCTTGAAATTAACTCCAAAGGTTAGGAATGACCTGCGAAGATATTTCCAAGTATTTGGGAATTTTCTTGAATATTTAATTATTTTTAATTAATTAAATTAATTAAATATCAATTTTTAATTAAAATTAATTAATCTTAAATATGATGTCAAATCAAAGGGTTTTATTTTTCTTAAATTAAGGTTTGAATTTTGGTCAATTTTAGTTCTTATATTTAGTTTTTAAATTTAAATTTGATTTATTAGAATTTTTAAAAGTTTTAAAGCTTAATTAAGGGTTTAATATTAAGTTAATTAATTAAGGGGCTTAATGAATTTTAAAGTTAATGGAAAATTTTATATGGGCTGGAGATGTCACTAAGTTTTAATGTTCCAAGTCTCAAGTCAATAAGAAGTGTATCCTAATTACTAAAATTAATATAAGTTATCTAAACATGTCCTTAATTATTGTCTTTAAGGTGTCACAAGATTGTATGGACTCAAATCAATGTCTCAAACTTAAACCCTTGATAACATATATGATAAGCAGCACATATAAGCTCAAATCAAAATCCTAGATCTAGGAGAGCCTAAGCCTAATGCAAGAGTGTGCACCCTAGCATGCAAATTAGATTAAAACTTAAATTAATGAAAGAATTAATCAATGAACATTAACAAATAATTGCTCTAGATTATCATTTGCTCCCATAAATATATTCAATCCAATACTCAAGCCATGTTTAAGATTTCAAGGGAAAAATCAAAGCTCCAAAAAGATTTAACTTATATAATTTAAAATTTAAAAAAAAAAAGAAAATAGCTCAAGTTTGAATTTTTTTAAAAAAATTAAGGTAATTTAAAAATACTTTTTTTTAAAAATAATAATAAAAAAATTAATAATTAGAAAAATGTTTTGAAATCAAGTTTCTAATTTTTTAATAATTAAGTTAATATTTAGTTAGAATTTTAAAAATATATATTTAAATATTTAAATAATGGGTGGAATTTTTTAAAAATATTTAAAAACATCTCATATTATTTTAAAATTTAAAATATCTTAAAAATATTCTCAGATTGTTTAAAAATATTTTAAAATAAATTTTAATTTTGAAAATATTTCTATAAAATTTAGCTAAATTTAAAATTAATATTAAAATAATTTAATAATTAGAATTATTTAAAATAAATATTTTTTTTTAATTTTAAATTAAAATAATTAATTTTCTAAAAGGTTTAAGGGAATTATATTAATTTTTATTGATTTAAATTTGATTTTTCTTAATGAATTTTTAAAGGTTTTAAGTAATTAAAGGTATTTTAAATTGATTTTAAAATTAATAATATTTAAAAATAATCCTTAAATTTAAATTTCGCAGATCTTAATTTATTTTCTATAATTTAAAAGTTATTTAAACTTTTTTCTTTAAATTTACAAAATTATTTTAATTTTAACTCAATTAAATATTAGGTGAATAGTTAAATATTTAATTTATTAAAAACTACTTAATATAAATATTTCTTGAATTAAATTTTATTTTTAAAATTAAAATTTCAAAAATAATTATTTTAATTATTTTTTTAATATTTGAAATTAAAATTTTAAATATTAAAAATATTTAAATTAACATTAGTTAAATATTAATCTGATATTAATATATTAAAATGATTTAAAATAATTAAATTTAAACATCTCAAATTGAATTAAACTTTCAATTAAATTAAATTTTGAAATAAAAATACTTTAAAAATTTCTTGAAATTTTAAAATAGAATTTTACTTTTTTATGAAATATTGTAATCATTTCTCTAATTAAATTGTATTTTAAAATTTAATATTTAATATTTCAAATTAGCTTAAAATATATTTAAAATTTTAAGTCGATATTATTTTTAAATTAAAGTTATTAATTTTTTTTAATTTTGATATAAAATATTAATTCTTTTTATTTATATTTAACTTTCAATCATTATTTAAAGGTTTCTCATTCTAAAATAGTTTAAAATTAGTTTAAATTCATTTTTTAGTCAAATCGGCGGTGGGATGACACATTGTGATAATGAGTACCCAAGTGGTTTTTACTTAAATGAGTCAGTACCTCGTCGCGACCATCCAATCTCCACTGTTTGATTTCAAGGGCTTGGATCAAGCCAAATGGAAAAATAGATTGCGGGATGATTTCAACGACTTAGGCCTAAATGAAACGACTGTATTTGAATCGTTGATCAATAGATAAATGGTTTAAATAAGATGCAATTCATGTATGGCTAAACCGAAACCCTAGTCTAAGGAAATGGCTCATTCTCAAGAAATACTTGATGGAAGTAGATGAAAATTTAGACATGGGCTCTAAACATGAAGAGCATTCTTGGGGATATAAAAATATTGCTTAAAAAACTCTTTTTGAAAAGCTAAATAACCCTAATTGCTTCTGTCTAGGGTTTAGATTTTACCTCAAGTTAACAGATGGTTTGGGCTGTTTAATGGCTTGTTGCATTTGTAGACTGTCCACGCTCCATTTTATAGAAGAAAGGATAGTCTAAAAAGCTATGGATCGACCTCCACGAGCCTTGGATGGTCTTTGCTATCGGTTTGTCAGAAAACTCACTGGCAACGAGATTTGAATGATGAGATTTGGTTGTGAAATGGAGATAGAGGCCTAAGGAGCTCGAACGAACAAGGTCCTAGGTCTGGGAGAGTTGGGGTAGAGAGATAAGGTTTGGTCAATCAATAAGCTTATTTTGATGATTTTCCCCTATTCAAACATTCTAGCCTTTCATGGACAACTGGGATTGATCCATGGGCTTCCTAGATGCTAACACATGTCCTTAGGGTAGTTGGAAAGCTGATCCATAGGTTGGAACATCCTTATAGCCATTGGATGCTTTAGGCTTATGGAGGTGACCATTTTCCATTTAAGGCTAAACCAAGAGCTGGGCTTTGTTTAGTGAGCTACAAGAGAGATTTTTCTCTCAGTTGGGCTGGCCAACTCAAAAGGTTTGAGAAGGACTTGAGCATGTGAGAGGGATCTGACCAAAAGAGCTTATTTGACCTTGGGTTGATAGTTTGACCAGTCAAACTGGTCAATAGATGATGATGTGGCATGGGAGGGAGGTGCTGAGCTGTTTGGATGACTTAAATGACTTGAACTGGAGTGGAGATGGATTAAGGCAATAGTTTGACCACTTTTGCCTAATTCAAAGCCTTGTATTTATTGTTTAACTGGTCAAACATTCAAACATAAGTGAGGTGGCAGGCCAAGTGTCAAACTTCAGCTGATAGGAATGATTTGAAAGGGATTTGAAACTCAAGGATGGGACTTTGAATGAAAACATGAATGTTTAATGAGATTTGACCAGTGATATTGGGTTGACTTGGTGAAAATCATTTAGAATTGATAGGCCAAGGCTTGGAGTATGTTTGAGTCATCCATAAGTGAAGATTTGAAAGTTTGAAAGGTTTGACTTGATCAAATGGGTTGGAGTAACCCATTTAGATCCTTAAGGACCTATTGGGTCAACCAAGTTAACGTACCCAAGGCCTGGTTTGTGACTTGATATGTTTAAAATGATATTTGAAGTTTGTTGGAGGTGATTTTAGGGGTCTAATTAGCCACATGGGTCAAATCATTTATTTGGACCCTTAATAGGTCCTTGGGTCAAACTAATTTAACTTGATCCACCAGGTTGACTCAAGGTCTTAGTTTGGGTCCAATGGATCCTAAATAAAATTTTGATTCATTACGATGAGTTTTGAGGATTGAGGAGGGAAAGCCATGCTGAATTTTGGGGAAAAGACAAAAAATCCCTTAAAGGGCTTTTTGGTCATTTTGACTCCTAGTGATCACTGAGTCAAAATGAATGTAGGAAAGTGTAGGTTTGTGGTCAAGAGGTCTTAACAAAGGCCATGTGTGTCGTTGGAAGGTTTGGAAGGGGTCCCATGGTCAAATTCCACTGGATAGCATGTCTAGCGACATAGGTCGTAAATAATTGAAGGTTTTACATCCTTTAGAAATCAATGTGGTTTCTGGGGTTAGAGTCTTCCAAATGAGCTCAAATTTGGAGAGTTGGTACTAAAGACATGTCATATCAACATGTATTTGATAAACTCTAAATTGGATGCCAGTTGATTAGGATTTAAGGTGATAGAAAAATCACCTAGAAAGGCTTTTAGGACCTGCGTCCCTAACCCTGAGGTTTAGTTTAAAATGTTGGAATCTTGTAGTTGATATGAATCTTAAAGTTAATTGATTGAATTGGATCCTGACTAGGACCTGTATAATTGATAGGTAGAGACCTTCTAATGATTTGGTTACCAGAAAGAAACCCAATTATGTCCAAGTGACCTCATGTAAAAATGAGATCAACAGCGACTAGCCAAAGATGGAAAGAGAAATCAAACCCCTGCGGAGTCGCCAGAAATTTGTGGGCTCTAAAATTCAGCCTCAGCCTCCCTACGGCTTTTTGGGGGAGTTTTAATAGATTAAGTTTTGAGATGAATTTTGGGAAGGCAACATTCTTGTGAATAAAACACTACCCAGAGATTCCCCCCTCATTTTATGAGGACCTTATGATATGAGTTTTGGTTTCTTGTAGGCACAAGCCCCTATAATTAATTACCCCTCCCGATAATGAGAGAGAACTTTTGATTAAGACTAGTCATCGATCATATACATTGTATCTATAAATATGTAGTATCTTGTGTATAGTGGCAACATGGGTTTGGGCTATTGAAAAGTTTAATATTTAAAATTGAACATTTCACAATCTTATACTTAAAGTGGGGGGGGGGAGTGATAATGGACCCGATAAAGATCTCATGTTTCCATCATCTTGAGCCATCGATGTCCCTAGTCTACTTAGTCAGAGGAGGTAGTCGACCCAACCTGATAAAAGGATCATTATCGGCAGCCATGGGTTGCCTCATCAAAAGGTACCTCACAAACCACCCGGTTCATAGGGCCCCGATGATAACCATTTAGCTGCGACACCATTTGGTAGTAAAATCACAATTTAAAGGACACGTGCTACATCCTTACTGATAGAAAATTATTTGAGAATGAATCCTAGGGATATTCTTGACCATATATTAGCTCTTTGTGAGTTGAAGTATTTTCCATATTTGTCCACCTCGATAAACTATTACATATGATGGATGGATTTTGATTTAAGCATTTTATAGTTAATTTCAATTTTAAATATTTTGGGATTTTATTTTTATTTTGGATTTTTGATGGGCAAACTTTAGATAATTGAAATTGACTCCTCCACTTGAGATTTACATTCAACATAATTATCTTTGGGATGTTAATGGGCAATTGCATTTTTTATCATCACGATGTTAATGGGCAATTGCATTTTATTGATTAAACTTTGTCGACTCTATCTACTGGTCGACAAAGGATCGGGTCTATAGGATTTATAATTTTGGTGATAAATTTCTTTCGTCGTAGACCTTGAAGGCCTTATATGAACGTATAAAATATATATTCCAGTCTACACCATGACCATATATCTGTTTGATAATTCGAGTCGTGTTGATTCCTATATATCCATATAGAAGGATTGGGCTCTAATGTGGTTCATTTATTGGACCGCACAACATCCCTAGGCGTCATATGTGTAGTCATAACACTTATTGGGGCTCATGAGTATGTATTATGCATCCCCTTATGTGAACCTATATGCATACATATTACAGTGTATGTGCGGGGGCATTCTTGGAATATTTGTAAATGCCTTCTGTTCGCTTGCATTGATGTTATATATATAGTGGCATTGCATAGCACTGCAGTCATTTGCTTGTCTTGTATAGGTAAACTATCATGCACTACTTGTTTCTTTTCACGAGTAGATTGTAGTACACTTATGAATCTCTTACTATCACTAGTAGATGTTACTATCTATTGTAGTTCCCTTACAACCTTCTTGTAGACGGCATGTTAAGTGTATGGCGGGTTTCCTACAGAAGCTTGTAGGAACTTGCATTTTTCATAGTTCTTTGGATTTTTTCTCATGGATGATATTTATCATGTTTGTCGAGTCTTTTACAAGGACCCGCAGGCACATACATTTGTTGCATATCATCCAGTGTTTGCTTGTAATGGATCAATGTATCTGCTTAATATTAAATGGTGACCGATCATAAATATGTTGTAGAGTTCATTGCCTTTTGCTACGATAGTTCGTAGGTGTATAGATGTCTTGTATGCATTGCAAACACATAATTTTTGCCTACAAGTAGCAAGTTACATGAGCCTCTATGTTCACAAGTGACTTTTGTATTCACTACATGTTAAATCCCTCTACATATAAGGAATAAATATATTTGATTGTCATCAAATAGTTGATTGTAGGGATACCCATAAATAGGTTGCCATGTGCATCATGTGTTCATGTCCATTTCCTAAGCAAATCATTTTGCTCGTTACAAGTCTCCTTCAATGGCTTATAGGAGCTCGTATGTATCACAAGTGTGTCATCCTCCGTATGCAGGTTGTATGTTTATTTATCTGTAAGCTTAGGTTGGTCGCATGGAAATTATAGTACTTGTTGCCTATTCCCCATTTATGAGAAATGTATTGTATACATCATAGTCTATTCTTCATGTTGTGATATCATCAACCTCTCTATTATTCACTTACTTATGAATAAATCATGTGCATTGAGAATGGTTTGGACACTTCATTTTATACTTGCATGCTCATTTATCATTTGGATTTGAATCTCATTCCCTATGTTGTATTGAAATTTACAAGTATTCTTTCTCGGTGATTCAAGTCATATTTGAACTCCTTATTTGTTTGGGTTTGAATCGAACCATAATCCCTTACAATGCATTTGCAAATGCTTTGATATTTAAACTAAACTTGGCTCAAAGCACCTTAATTTAGACTTGATTTCATATGATTCATTGAAGCCCAGGTCCTTTATGATGCATTCAATTTTAGGCTCCTTGCATTCATTCACTTGAGCTTAAATTTAAGCTCATTCTATTTTTCCTGAGTTTGAGTTCTTTGTTACATGCATTAGAGTGAAGTTCCCTGTTGTCCAAATCAGGTCTTTGCTTGAGTTCAATTGTAAGTCCAAGCCCCCTATGGTTCAAAATTGATTCAAGTTTGATTTCAATTCAATTTCATTTTAGCTGGTTCTTTCGACAGCCTCCTGGTACCTCCCATGTTTAAGGGAAATTCCAAGAGTATAGGCCTCCCACCATACTATAGAAAAACGTGTATGATAGGTGTTGGATGACACCACAGCCATAAGTCTTCAATCCCACCACGCTAGAGAAAGAAGTGTATGAGTATTCAGTACCTGCTTGAAATTCATAGTTGTATATTTGTCCCTGCCACGCTAGAGAAAAGCAGTATAGGGCTTTCCCGCCTCACCGTAGGCATCGCATCAGTTTTCCTTCCCAGCACGCTAGAAAAAAAATGTGTATGGGCAGTTTTTCAGGATTGACACGAACACTGAGAGCATGCTTTTGAAGATTTAGAATTTTATACCTGTTGCAAGTGGGGTTGAAGCCGCCGACGATGAATAAAGATGTACACAAAAATGCATAGCCCCTCTTCTTTTTCTTTTTGGACTTTTTATTTTATATTTCCCATCTTTTATTTCTTTCTTTTTTTCTCTCTTTTCTTCATTTTTATTTTAAGTTTTCTCTCTTACTTTTATTTCTCCTTTTTTTGAGAAATTTTCTCTTTCTTTTTAATATAATTAATAATAATATTAATGATAAGAGTAATGCTAATAATAATATTAATAACAAACATTATTATAACTAATAATATATATAATAACAACTAATTCAATAATATAAGATAAGGAATATATATACCTGCATATAGGTTTTGGCTGAATGAGGGCAGAAGGATTGAACAGATCAAGTAAGTCGGATCTAGGTTCGGCTTAGTTGGGTATGAGGTCGCAGTGAGGCCACCATTCATACACCCACTTCCACACCCAATAACGCCATTGCCAGATTAACGGTATTCAGGCCACCATTCATTAATCCATCATTGGCCACCAAACTGCCGCAATTCTTAATACCTTTCCGGCCTTGATTGCATCCATCCCCGATCCAAGACACAAGATTCGCCCAAATCTTCCATATCATGCAAGCATTGTCTCAAGATTCGACAGCGACCTTCCCATCATCAGATGAAACACCTTTCTTCCATGTCTAGCACCGATATAAGCTTTTGTTGCAACAACAATCACGCTTCCAATTTCTCACCATGCGACTATCGTGGGCATGGTGGGACGTGGAATCGGATATTTACTACAGTAAAATCACGCATTACCGACGGATTTTCCGGCAAAAAATTGTTAAGTTTTCGACGGATTTGAAAGTTTCCGGTGATATTCGGCGGAATAAATTTCAATGGTAAAACGTTCATAAAAATGTTTTAATTAAATTATTAATATTTAAGTTATATTTATTAACGAGCTCACCTTCTGGGCTCGACTCGTGTTCGAGCTCGAGATTTGACTCCCGAGTCGAGCTTGAGTTAGATATGACTCGAGCTCGACTTGACTCGTTTCCACGCTTAATTTCCACCACCCCAGGCACCGCCATCACTAGCAGTCATCATCCATCGCTATCCATTATCACTGTCGATCTTCAACACAACTGTCATCACCGACCGCCGCCACCCATCATCAACCGATACCAACTCTATAGATCCCTACCATCACCACACCCATCGTCACCACCTCCACCATCGACCATTGCCGCCGACCACCATCTTACCTCACCCTTGTTATTACAATATTTTAAATATGTTATATTTATTTGATTCCGTTTTGATCTGGAGCAAATAAGCCGGTCTCTTAGATTGAGCAATCCGTTTACTCCAGCTAGCCTCTCAACTAATTACTGGTTTTTTTGTTACATTTTAAGTTTCAGTTGTGCCACATTCGCATTCCACATAACTAATAGCTGACGTGGCCAAAAATTATTGGTGGGTCCAAAAGGGCCCGTGATTAAAACTGGTCGCTTCCCTTACAGTCCGGAGGCAAATAGGCACATTCTAAAGCTGGGCATAAATTGTCTGTTTTCTTCGCTCGCCGCCCCTATAAACATCTACAGCCTCATCATTGCATGCATCAACCAATATTTTTTCCGTTCCTTAATTTCTTCTTCTTCTGCATTCCCCTGATAATGGAAAAAGGAATTAGAACTCCCTCTTCGGAATCGCTTTGTATTGACAAAATGCTGGAGGATTTGATTCGATCGCCGGTGCATCCATCCCTTGATGTGATTCTCTATGACCGAATTCTCATTAGATGTTTATAAAGATTGATTAAAGCTAATAGCATTTCTTTACGTCGACGTTTTACGACGTATTTTGTTTGTTTGTTATTTATCTAAAGCGTCGGAAGGATCTGCTTCTCGCAAACTAACGATTTTTTTTTTTTTTTTTTGATGAATTAGATTTAGGCTTCGTTTTGAACAGCTTTTGATCATCTTATGCTAAGAAGTTGTTTTTAATTTATGTGTATTTATTTTCATTCCTGCATTTATTTTTCATCTTCTCTATTTTTAATTTCTTATTCTGTTGATTATTTAGCCGAGAAATCTCACGGTTCAGATTTGCAGGTTTTTTTTACTAATCTTACAATTTTTCTGTTTTTTTCCCATGGACAGTTGGGGCCCCCGCTTTTTATATATTGACTCCCAATTCATCTCTCTCCTCTCTCCTCTCTCTCCTCTCTATTAACCATTCTTTTTTAATTATTTATCTCCACATTATTAATTTTTTTTAAAATAGAATTTTCATCAACCTTTTTTAATTAAGATATAGCGTTTTATATATAATATGTGCATCGCATAACTTTAAGAATAGCATATGTCATTAGATCATATCCAACACAAACTTCTGCTGAGTTAACTCCTCGCGCTCCAATTTCATAAAGAAAAAAGTTGTTTCATTTGGATACGTTAATGTTGCAATACCTTATAGGGCTATAATCACTTGATGAATAAGAGAGAAACAATGGCTAGCGTAGGCAAATTTATCTAAAATGATTTATTTTATGAAGAGATTATTCTATTAATTTCATATAAGAATTCTTATATGATTCTCGATGGGACTCGCATGCATGCCTCGCACATATATAATTTGTATCAGTATCCCTCAATATATATAAGTACCAAAAAAAATTTATATCACACTTCCACAATAATTTTTGTCATTTTTAACTAATAATGTTAACTCATCTTTTTCATATGGAGACCATAAAATATAAGATTCATAATTGTCATAAAAAGATAAAGCAAAATCTGAGCAATATCCACTGGACAAGACCTATTTGGAGAATCATGCACTTTGGCCTTCAATGCAAGAACGCTAAGGATGGTTAACTTGCTATCTAAACCCTCAACAGCATTTTTTATCTTAGATAGCTTAGAATATTGTTGCTTGCTTTCAGTTTTTTGTTTGTAAGATTTCAATTTTCCTTAATTACATTGAGGATTAGGATTGGGGCTGTCTTCTAATTACATGCTAATAGAATAATTTAGTTGTTTAAGGGTGGCTCATAAGCTGCATTCGTCATTATAGAAGTTTCCATTTGATAAAATTATTAGAAATAAAATAAAAGATAATGTAAGAATTGTCCTCATCTCCAAAAACACCTGTAAGATACAGGCGTCTAAGGATTGTCCTCGTCTTCCCAACTAATCTGTTTCTGGAGTTTTAAAGATTCTTGTTTTTGAATCTTTTTGAACATCTTTATGACTTGAAGATTTGATTTTGATTGTAACAGGAGTGCTTATCCAGTTCTGTAAAAGACAAAATGCCCAACTTTGATTACGAAGATAACTTGTTTCGAGAAGCTGGCTACTCACCAAGAGTCTTATCCTCAACCAACAATGGTGTTTGTTCTTCGGACGTCCCCGTCACAATAACCTTCCCTGAACCTGATACGAACATCGCCAACTTGCCCGGCTATGACAATTCCTTCAACTCAGAACTAATATCCTCTCTTATCAATCCTCAACTTCCACCTGAACCGGAACCTAATAGCTTTCCATCACTTCCAGCTGCATCAATGGCTCCAATCCATCCTATGAATCAGCCCAATCCAATGATTTGTAATCCTCCCTTCACATCTAACCCGCCAAACTCAGTAGTGAACCAGCAGCTTCCTTCGGGTCATTTGGGCTTGCCTGGATATATGGGCATGGAGCCATCAGCAATGCAGCGCAGCTCATTCATGGATGCTAATGGTGGAATTGGAGGGCAGCTTTATGCTGAAAGAATGAGAATGCCGACATTTGTAGCAGATGATGGGATGGGGAAAAATACCAGTGTTGGCATGCCCGTGAGGCCGATGGAGGCTGCAGAAGCCTGCAATCTAAGAGGAATCTACACATATGAACCTATGCCGAGACTCTACAGCCCCGGAAACTTACAAGTATGCATATTTTATCATACCTATTACCTAATAATGTCTCCTGCCTGTAAACTATTATATTTGCTCAATCGATATCAAATTTCTTTATATTAATTAAATTATAATGGCATTCATCTGATGCATGAATTTCTCTGAAGGTACTGAGAGATAACCAAAATGTAAGGCCAATGTGTAGCACCAGTATTGCTCCATTACAAATGCCTTCCGATATCCCCAGAATGGATGACTCAAACAATAAAGTTAGTCGAGCATCACCGGAGGAAAGGAGGAAGAAGTTAGATAGGTATCTTAGGAAGAAGAAGGAGAGGAATTTTAGCAAAACGATCAAGGTAACTGACAGATGCTTCAGACAAATACGCTTCTTCTGCTGCTTATTTTGTAAATCACTGACATGAAACAAAAATATGACAGTACACATGTAGGAAGATCCTAGCTGATAGCAGGCCTCGAGTTCGAGGTAGATTTGCGAAGATCGAAGAGTTTAGTGATGTGATGCCAATGCCTAGCTTTGCTAATGATGAAGAGGTGAGCAATTTTAACGTTCTATCTTGTCTTGTTTTTCCTTTAATAAGACAATGCATGTGTTTAGTCAAATAAGTGTGAAATTAAGAGTCCGAAAACTTGGAAGATTAGTCCTGCTCAACCCTTACTCTGAGTCCAGTGGATATTGCTCAAATTTAAATTATACAATGTGAAGACAAGTTCCCTATAATCCAAACGACTTCAATAAATTGGTTTTTTATAATTCAGCTAACTATTTCAAACATAACTTATTGAATCAGATTGTCTTAACTTGAACTACATATAAATATATATATATATATATTGTTTGCATATTTCATACATAGCAGAATCACTAGAAAAATATAATTTATGTTGCATTAGATGAAGCGTACATGTTGTTTGAAAGCCTTCCAATCACCAATAGATGTTCAGACACTAATGGCCAACACATACTATTGATTTAATTCTCAATTCTGAAAAGGTTTGGCAGTCGGTCTGATATGACTCTGTACTACAAAAATTCTCTTGATACAATGCATCAATCGAACAATTATAGAAAGAACAATTTCTTCTTCCTTCCTTAGTTAATAAGAATATAGTTGGTAAGCACGTTGTTATGATCTTCATTAAACCACCTATGAATGAGGGACAATATGTACGCAGGTTATTTGTTCTCTATTGATCCTCTATTGGAGAGCTCATTTGTCTTCTGCAAATAGAGATCATTGTATGCATTGAACTCCTTTATTGCTTGATGTATTTGCATTGTAATGGTTCTTGAATATTGTAGGTTCCTATCTTCATCTATCTTCTACAATACGTCCTCTTTATTTTATTTTATTTATTTATTTATTTATTTATTTATTTTTATTTTTTTTGCCTTTATTTATTTTTACTTTTATTTTTTTTGCTTTTCTATTTCCTCTCTCACACACACACAAATAATATACTATATATATATATATATATATATATATATATATATTAGTGCATGTTAGAACAAACGGTTTTTTAGAGGAGGGGGCGGCGCAAAAAAAAATTTCACTCCTATAAGAGATTTTTTTTTTTAGTGGGGGGCAATTGCCCCCGCTAAGAAACCTGTGGTTCCGCGTGTATATATATATATATTAGTAATATCAACAATAATACTAATATTATTAACAACTAATATTAAAATATATAAATATAAATAACTATAACAAATATTAATACAAACAAGACGAAGCGTGGAGAGTAGCTATAGGATTTCAAACTTCCATTTTTTTATCATTATTTTCCATGCAGATAGCATACGGAGCAATTGGGACATGTTAAAGGGGCAGATGGCAAAGATTTTGAGCAAGAATTGGGTGAGGTCTCAGCACAGGTAATGATTTAAGTCTCTTTTTTTAATTTTTCTTTTATTTGCAGAGGTCAACAACATTGTACTAAGAAAACTACCTTGATAGAATGATCAATAGAACAAAACAGAAAGACATAATCCTCGTCTTTCCTTCCTCAGTCAATAAATTGCCGTCTTGAATAAGAATACATTTCTTAGTAAAGCATGTCAATGCGAAACATCAAAAGATTCTGCATATAAAAAACGTTTTGTTATCAACATGAATGCAATTCTGAAGTGGCAGATTTCTGAATATTTTCTTTGCTGAATTGCAGTCGCAGATGGCGTTGAGGAACAACGAAGATAGACTCGTCGACTCTTCAGACATTCCAGCTCACATTAGTGAAGTGATTTCCTTCGACTTCAACTACCCTGTTGCGTCTTGGTTATGATCTCTAGAAGCTCACAAACTGTTTTAGAGTTTGGTGTTCTTCCCTTTCTTGACATTGCATTTACAGCCAGTAATTAGGTCCTATATTTACGACCTAAATAAAATGACGGCATGGCGACAGTTGCTTTCAGTACAGTGTACATCTTTAACGAAATTGGATTCAAATTTTCTCGTCGGTTATTTGTTAAATTTTCTGGTTCTGGTTGCATGGCCAACAAATATAATCTCTACAAAAGCAAATTCCAAGCTTTGTAACTTTCTTACTCTTATTCATCGGTGATCATAAAATACGCATTGTAAAGACGCCAATGAATTAAGAGATTCTGCATAAATAAAATAAACTACACTTCTTTTTATGAATTTCTATACAAGTTGTATGATTGATTGTCAAGCTAACATCAATAGAATTCATTTTTTTTTTTCTGGGATTAAACCTGTAATGGTTGTTTTATTGAAAGTTTCTGCTTGATATCGAAGAAGATTGGGATAGTCTCAAATAGCAGGGTGATAATTGTTGCGAGAATGTATTTTCTCCTGTTAAAACTGTATTTATCATCAACTTTAATAACTTTCAGATTAGAGTTTGATAAATTTGATTTGTTTATGTTTAGTTATCTTATTTTTATTTTTATTAACATATTTGTTTTATTATACACATTATGATTTATGAAAATCAAAGAAAAAAAAATTTTAATGAGGGTAATAAATCAATGCTACACATCCCTAAGCTTATCACTAACGAATAAAGTTTTACTCACTAGTGAGATATCAAGTTTGAAAAATTAAATACATGGCTTTTAAAAGGACCTAAGATATAGCAAAATCTTATTCAGATGCAAGGCTTTGAAGACCTAGGAGGTTCTAAGTTTATAGAATTTACCTCCCTGGTGCTTGTCAAGTGGTTTTCGATCGTAGCACCTCTATTTGAAAAAAAATGGAGATGACTGATCTCCTTAACTTCTCCCTCCAAGCCATTACTATTGTTACTTTCATAAGACATAAAGACATACGTGTTAATATTTAACATAGCTATGTGACGAAATTCATGTAGAAATAAGTGGGAATAATTGATATATGAAACGAAGTTTTATGTAGTTAATTGGTGAAAAAATAAATGACATTATTGTTCAAATATACATATAAACATTTCCAACAAGTTTATGAACTTTCAATATGCAATGCGTATAAAACATGCAAACACATCTTAAATTTGAGAAAATTAATGTAGACAAAACTCTCTCATTGGATTCATGAAACATCAATTAACATATATATACTTTCAATTCCTATGAATGAATAATATATTTGATCATGCAAGTCTATTGGTCTTCAATTAAAAACTTATATCAAACATGTCAACCAATTTATTTTTCTTCCATTAATCTTATGAAGAGAAAATGATTAATTATCGATTAATCAAATAATAAATCTGCATTCAAATAGAAGTAAATGAAACATGAATTTTATACAAACCTATGAAATAGCTATCGTTGTTAAGTGCATGTATAGCAACCTTTTTAAGTGTAAGAAACATAAAACAATTTAATTCACATCAATAGAAATTTATATTTCAGATTTTGTGAAAATAAAACAAGAGGGAAAAGGAAAAGATTTACACAAGCATTGTATATTCACTAAATAACTCCATTCATACATAAACATTTGATTATACCACAATGAAATATAAGTTCATTCGTACTATGTTTATATCAAATCTAGATAGGAGAAACTCACATGTAACTTACTAATATTGCATCACAAAGTTAATCCATGGATGACCCCTAAGATTGATAAGACTATCTTATTCTTGAATTATGAATGTAATTCATTACAAGAAGTTGATGTTTGCAAAAACTTCCAAAGATGTATAACAATTATTTTCTTCTATTGTGAGAATTCAGAGAAGAAATATGATTATGACGTAGACTTATTAAGCTTGCATTTACATCTAACATTAAAGCATAAAATAATATGTGAGATTTTCCAATATAATCAAAGCTTTTTGAATATACACATGTTATTGGAACACAACTATGCATAATACATCTTCCATCTATTCATGATTATTGAAATGCAAGAATCTTATATATTTTCGACAATGAATGATGCATTTAACACATGATTTGTTAAAATATAAGAGAACCCTTATCTCAACCTCTAAAGGACCAAAAAAAAAAAACTAAAAGAGATGGAGCAATTAGCACTTCAATTCCTCGAATCCACCAAATGAAACAACACATCAAATTCACTAAGAAAGTCATCTGAAGCATATTTCAGTACTATACAATTTATCACAAAAAATATCAAAACCTTGTAATTCATAATAAAACAACAACTCTTTTCAACAAAACTTTCAAAGAGCACATGATTGCCCGTCTTTGTATTGCAAAAATCTAAAAGGAGAGAATAAGGAGAGGGGGGAAATATAAATGTGATTTGATAGCATTCAGTTTACATGTGCTATTGAAGCACCAAAAAATATACATGTTGTTCTCCAAACTAATCTCATAGCATCACTTAATAAAGATTCAATATTAACTTCATGTACCATCATTAGTGTAACAAAGTATTGGAAACTCCAATCAAGAATTATTGGGAAGAAGAAGAAGAGCAACCATGCTTTCTTAACTCACCAGAGAAAGAGTTCCTCAAAAATCATGAACGCTACAAATCTTTTTAACCAAGGCAATAAAATGAAAACATCAACTCAAACCAAGATGAATGTTATTCACACATTGAATTGCAATACATATGTAAAAATGGATGACAGGAACTTTATTATATCAACAATAGAGACATAAATCCATTCTATCTTCACTCATTGCTTCATTACTTTTTGATTTTTTTTAAAGGAGAAGAAAATGAGAATGTTTTTCTTTCTTGCTCTCAACAACAACAACAACAACATCAAGCCTTTGTCCCACTACGTGGGCTCGGCTATATGAATCCTTTTTCTTGCTCTCAAAAGAAACATTTTCAATGCCACAATTACTCAATGTAATTGAAAGGAAAATAGAAGCTCCAAAATATCATTTCAACTTTTAATCACTAGATCTCAAGAATGAAGGAAATAAATAAATAGCATCTCTGTCCATTACCTTTATAAAGATCTTCAATTTGATGTTCTTCCCTCTTTGGCGGCTGAAATGTTGAGCAGATTTCTCCTCCTTGCTAGCCCAAATCTGCAGTTATTCTTCTTGTTTGGTGGCTGAAACATATAGCTATTCTTCCTTATTATTGCTGGCAAAATGTAAAGCTGTTTTCCCTCTATTGTTGGCTAAATCTGCATCAAATCCTCCCTCTATTGCTGGCCGAAATCTGCTATAGGAGTATGCTGGCCGAAATCTGCTATAGGGGGAGATGTGAGCCTGAGGGAGAGATGTAGAGGAGGCATTGGGCTGCTGTTGCGTGCGAATCAGAGGGCAAGAGATGGGCTCGGGCTGGTGAGGGGCAAATTTGGCGAGGGCAAGAGATGGGCTCGGGCTGGTGGTGCACAGACCCGGCTAGTGAGGGCAGGATCCGACTAGTGGTGGACAGATCCAGCTGGCGAGGGGCAGATCCAACTGATGGCGTGTGGAGGAAGAGAAGGATATCGTTAGTGAAGGAGAGATTTCATCCCGATAAGCAAGGGAGACGACCTTCTTATGCACAGGAGTGTGAGTAGTGAATTGTGAGTGTGTTGGACGACCTTTTTTATGATTTTAGTTTATTTTAATTATTAAATATATTAGAAAATACCCCTACAATTCTCTCTCCTCTACACACATCAAGTGGTGTCCGACTCTAACGCAAATAAACTCTTTTGAAAGGTCTTGATGATCCGAACGAGCTCAAGCAATCAGTTGCACAAAATGAGGCACAAATCAAAAGATTTTATGTAGGAGATGAATACGTGCAATAAAGACTCAAATGCATGAATTCATATAAAGCACTCATCAATTTGGCACCAACCGAACCACATATATATTCAAATATAATAAAGAATAATATGTGATAAAAATTAAATTTCAAAGTCGACAACGAATCGAGGTAAAATATGTAAGTAATCAATGTCAAAAAGGTCAACAGTTCCTCACTTGAATTTATCCTCTCTTGAGTGGCTTCTTTTATTAAGTTTAAACTTAAGATCAAGGTAAATTTTCAAGGGATAATAATATAATCAATGTGTGTAATGAGTAATAAATCAAATCGATAGTTCAAGGTTACTTTGCAATGGATAAAAATACAATCAATATGTGTAATGAGTGCTTAATCAATTCAGTCATTCATTATGAGTAATAGATGCTTAAGAGGTGATTATAACGGTTAAATGGGTTAGTAATTAACACTATAGTGGTTTATCTTAATGTTAATAGGTTAATTCTATAGCAGTTTATGTTAGCGTTATTTTAAAGTGAATCTTGTGTCTCTATAGATATACCTCCTATTGGATGTATTAGGGTATGCAATAAAATGAAGTAAAGCCCTTGTAGAGATTGTTCTCTTCTTCCCCTTCTGAATCTTGTGTTTTCTTGAAGTTGGCAGCGTCCCCAAATCAAAATTTATCACAGATCCTTACAGGGTTGTTACAAGCTACTTCTTTCTTAACATCATATGAAGCCTATGAACAATGGACTCTAGGTAGATAAGAAGCTTCCTTTCTTGAGAACCTGCTAAGAACAAGATTTACAGCCCATCTAACAATTTACAAATGTTTTTTTTTAGCAGAAAGAACAAAAAATTGATACTTATTTCTTAAAATAAAGACTAATAAACTGTCTAGAGCAGTAGTATGAAATCGCAGAGTACAGCTACTGTCTTTGCAATATACTTCGCATATCCACCTTTTCTAGGGGAATGGACAATGAAAGCAGTTCAGACACACTAACTTCCATTTGCTTAACTCCAGCAACATTACAAGCACCAAAATCCAAACCCCTAAAACAAGGAAGTCTCTTCTCTATAACAATTCTATCAAAATATGATCTTTTACACCGCAGGCAAACCACGCATCTCAAATCCCAAACTCTCCAAAACATATACCTGTTTCGCCTCCAAACCCACCCATTCCTTCCAACCCGTTCCCCGATCACTCTCAAGATAACCGCGGCCTTAAAAAGCAAACCCAAGGCATCCACACTTCTTCTAACAACCGCATCCAGCTGAAGCCCGATAAACCCGTCCAATACGTTAAGGATATTCTTGGAAAACTTTTGCCCGCTGTGAAGAAACCCTAATCCCATAGGCATATTAGCATAAGGAGGGTGGCGCGCGTAC
The DNA here is from genome assembly GCF_001605985.2 of Dendrobium catenatum. Taxonomy (NCBI): domain Eukaryota; kingdom Viridiplantae; phylum Streptophyta; class Magnoliopsida; order Asparagales; family Orchidaceae; genus Dendrobium; species Dendrobium catenatum. The sequence continues at coordinate 9,943,655 of NW_021318693.1, forward strand.
CGCAAGAGATTAATGGCGGCGACGCAAGCTTTGAGCTTTCTGGCGGCGATAGGTGAGGGAGAGGGTCCCACCACAACGCCGGTGGGAATCAGGCGCTGGGAGATCTTGAAGCCTTTAATCACCAATTTGGATGCGAAGAAGAGTGTGGCAAAAGAAGGTGAAGGTGATTTAAGGTACTTGAAGGCACTGGTTGCTTGGATGACGCCGTTGGCGAGCTTGATGGCGAGGGCGAGAGGACTATTAAGGTTCTGAATGAGAATAAAATAGAAGCTGAAGGCTAAGCATAGAGCGAAGGGCACGGGGGTGAAAACTAGGGTTTGGTGGACGGGGCGGGAGATGGCTACTTTTTTGTCTTCGGATGCCATTGATGCTTAAAGCAGACAAGCAGGCTTAAGAATCGGATAAATTATTATGTGCGGGTCCGGTTATCTTGAATTAAATAAAAACGTGATATATGTTTAGTATAGTATATATGTACTATATAAATGATAAAATTATGTATATAACATGTATAAATTTATATACATTGTGTAAAAATTTGTACACGTTATATACAAGATCATATGTCACATTTTTAATAAAGTCCAGACATAACTTTAAGTCTGGACACCGCACGACGCACGTAATAATTTATCAATTGTTCAAGAGAAATAACAAAGAGGTAGTATTAGATTTTTCCAGAGAAACATTTTAAAATTTTTATTTTAATTATTTTTTATAATAAATCATTTATTTAAAATCAACCTCAAATGGCATATATAGTAGAGTTTGTTCTAATAGCCTTTATATATATGTTGCGGGCTAGAATATACACAGCGGTAGAGTTTAGAAATTCACGTCCGAGCGTTGCATGAATATTCAGCACACAAACAGAAAAGAAAATGAACACCAGGATTTTTATGTGGAAAACCCAGAAGAGGAAAAAATCACTGGGCCACGCCCAGCTGAAAAGTTCCACTAGTGTTTTTGTAAATTACAAGAAACTGATTCGTCCTGTGTCATTTCTCTCTCTATTTCAATCAGTTTACCCATTTGTTTTTTTTCATTCTTCCATTCCGCTTAGCATTGATTGGTGGTAGATATTGTTTGGATTGAAGGCTTGAATAAATTAAAAAAAAAAACCTTCATAATAAACATGAAAGGCTGAACAATGGGTTATAAAAAAATTTTTTTTTTGAGAGGGGGCACGTGCCCATGCCTCCCCCCCCTCCGCCTACATGGAAGCAGTTCTGTACGTTTACCAACGCACAGTCCTAATTTATCTTTCATATAAGATATGAGACTAAGCTGGTTACTTCACGGTTCCTTGGCTTTTACATACCTAGAAAAGATCTCTATTGGAGAAGCTTGCAACCCTAAATTTTGGGAGGTCATTGTGATTCGAAAAATCTAGCAAAGATTAAAAGCAAGCTTTGTAGTCTCCACTAAAACCGAGAACCGTTCGGGGAGGAAATGCCAACATCAACTTAGATTGTTGATCAAATTCAAATTATTCTCAGATAAATAAGGATAACTATCAGTGGAAGGTTGATGTGAATATGTAGATAATATCAAAGTAGGAATTTAATATTTTAAGTTATTATTAAATAATTTTGTATTATTTGTAGTGGGTTGTAATCTCATTTTGGTCGAGGATGTGATCTAAGGAATGGTGGGCTATATTAAGCTCTAATAGAATTTTAAAGCTGCGATAGTTGAAAATCTCTCTTATTTTAAAAGAAAGAAAATTAGTATTTTTGTTTTATTTGTTGTTCTTCACAATGAATCATAAACACCAAGAGACGCAACTTACCAACAACCAAATCGGAAAAACACCAATTTCTGGAATAAAATAAATATGGCTTTTAACTAAATAACCATGTCCTCAAAAATCCCTGCATCAACATTGGAAAAGCAGATGAGCAGGCGTTGGATTCGGTTCCAGTTGATTGCATGTGAGTTCATTAGGGCTTTAAATCTTCGCCAAATACTCTCCCACGCGAAGGATATCGATTAAACCATTAGAGAGAAGGAAGGAAGATTTTAACGAGAACCGATAGAGAAGTAAGCTTGAAAAGAATATGCAAACCCTTGCAGGATCTCAACTAGAGATTCAGTCTCTCCTCGTCTCATTCCTCGGTTCCTTTAAAAGCGTCCGCTTCTTTACCTTTCCGTTGCCTGCCGTATACTCTTCGTGTCGCTTATGAGGATCGAATCAGACTACTGAAGATTATTTGCGGAATGATTTTACTTAAAATGTCTATTAAACAATCGAAGTTCGAGTGTGGCTGGTCAAAACTGTTCGTTTTGAAATTGGACGTGATGTATGGCTTGGTACACTAACGGTTAGTATAATTGGTTATTACTTATTTCCCAGCGAATAAAGTAAGGATGGTTGTTACCAAAGTTTTCTCACCTCAGGGTTAGGAATATCGCATGGGCTGCATTTGATAGCAAAGTAATAAACATAAATAAACGTCTTGATTTTCTATGAATTTTGTTTTTCTACTAACAAGTTTGAAAAAATTTAGATCTTAATTAAGATTCCAAATTTTATATATTACTGTAGATATAATATTTGTGTACATGCAATGGGCCCGATTTTTCCTAATCTCTTATTTATACTTCACGGTAGAATTGATGTTGTTATAGTAAAATTTTAAGATAAGCTTCATAAAAAAAGGCAAAGCAAGGTTTGACTAGAGGAGTGTCAATTCAGGTTACCAGATTGATTGAGTCAAATCAGAAACTGACCGAGCACTCTATTCGGTCAATCCGGAACTCGACCCCATTTTTGGAAACTGGTTGATTTTTTCAGACTCGACACCCTGATCCTGCTTTCGGGTCCGAGGTTAAACCCGGACTAGACCCCGGAATAACCTCGGGCAGAAACAAAAAATGCACGTCATATATCCGACACTCAAAATATGGTGGTCAATAATCTAGATCTTTTCGGGCAGTAAAAAAAAGGTCAATCTCTGGGTTTCCAAGGTCAAAATGGTTTATTGGGTCAAAGCGGGGTCATTTTGCTAATTTCCAGGTCAACTCGACCGGACCGACCGTCAATTTTTTAAAGGTCGATTACGTTGAGCATGAACCCGACCCATTTTGGTTCGGTTGACCCTAAACTGAAATTTTGTGGATTGGATTCGAAACGTACGCATTTCCTGGGTGTTATGTCAAATATTACACCTCTTAGGCCTATAACCAAGTGTTTATTATAAAAGTTAAGAGGATGTAAATCATGATAGTAGAAAATATATATTAATTATTGATTTCTATTCATGACTAGTTTAATGCTGGGTATGCAATTGTTGAGCTTGAGTAGTTTGCTTTTTATATAGGATGTGTAGAGTTGGCCAAACATTCATGGTTGAGTATGCTCAACGGTGAGTATGATCTATTAACTACACATGACACTTGTCTGAGGATTCAATATAGCAAGTACAATTTTTGACCTATTGTGAGTCAATGTTGGCTCTAATGGATTATAAGGCTATCTAAACAAAAAGTACTGGCCCGTACGTTTGTGTGCACTTAGAGAGCTTCATGTGAACCTAAGAAATTCATTTTGAATATATCGAGTGCTCTATTATTTCCATTATCCCACTTTAGCGAGTTTACTTTAAAACTTTGAATAGGTTGTCTTTCAGCGGAGTCCAGAAAGTTTTGAGTGTCTTATATTGAATTCATTGATTCTCTTTTATCTATGGAGACAATTGTGTAAGAGAATAAAAAATTTTAAAGTAAATTATCTTATTAAAAATAAAGAATTTATAAGAATTTTCTATCATCATGATCCATCTAATAATGGACACTTACTTGATTGGATGTACCACATCAATACAATGCGTGAGCGTATACTAATAGATTTTGCATGGGATTGCATTTAAAGAAATTGCTCTTTTTTTTATTATCTTTCTTCCTTTGAAATACTCAAGATATAGGTGGGCAAGCATGCATTAACCAATTATCCTAAGTAATATCATAATTTCATTATGCTATGGTAAGCTTTTAGGCAAATAGTACTATAATAAGAATATGTCATAGTTAGAAAATTTTATGTCGATTCATACACAAGTTTTTCAATTCAAACTAATAGCATGATTTTTGGATTCAAAATAAGTTTATATACAATGTATCGGTTGTTCGTGAAGTATCTAAGCTACCAATAATCTCCCATTTTGTCGTCGAAAAGTAAAAAAGAAATTTTGAGATTGCGCCAAGAAAATGGGATTATGCAGTTTAGTGGTTTAGACCTATACCCTGAAATAGCCTCCCAGCTTAGGGGCTTTTGATTCAAGTTCTTTGTTGTCTTGGAGTACACATACCTCTTCTCGGTGTGAAGCTATATACGACAAATGCTAACCAAGAATAACTTGACAACTAAGATGCTAGAAGCTAATTTATAAATAAATGACTACAAATACAGATACTCCATTAAGAATTCTTAGTTCCTGAATTTGTATTGATTGCGTTTCTTCAACTTAATTTTGGAATTCTTCTAACCATTTCTCTCCCAATATGATATGGTCGTATTTATTCCTCTTAAAGTGGTATATTAGAAGAAAGCTCTAGGGACCCAAAAATATAAGAATTTTGGAATTAATTTCTACTCATTCGTAGCAATGACTTGGAATTTAGTTTTAAAGCTATAATTAATAACTAAGAATTATCTTTTTAATTCTGAATTAAATTGAGTACATTCAATTTTAAATGCTAAATAATCTAAAAACAGTCAATTAATTATTGAATACTTTGGACCATTAATGATAGCTATTTTTTAAGCAATCTCTTGTTCTTAAGTGCAACATATTCCATCACAAAAAAAAAAAGAATAAAAATATAAATCATTATGTGAAGTCCTCTAGTGCGAGTATTATCTCTCAATGCAATCCATTATGTCTATCGTTCTCATATATCACTTATTTCTTTAGTGATTAAACCTTATTTTTTCTAGTCCAACTTAAGATATTCAATCATTACCATAAATGCACACATAATTCATCATTACATAACATGCACTCCATAAATAAATAAAACATGAAAAATACAATAATTATACTTCATTTTATTATAGAAAGTAACTTAAGCACAAACCATACGCATCACGTTTGATTCCTTAAACTTCTATGGTGATATGTATTTAACTTAAAGGATATGCTATCATCATCCTCAAGTACATTATATATGTCTCAATAAACAATTGTTATTTTTCTTAAGCATTATTTTATGTTACTGTTACTTAATGTTAATATCTTGCTTCTTATACACATATCTATTTGTTAATTCATTAGCACACAAACACTCTATAGTTGCAATTTATCCTAATAATATTCCAATTTGGCTAGGAATATCAAATATATAGATCATAAAATACTTCCTTTCAACCATTCACGATGCGGATGTGGCCGTCAAACAAGGACACAAATTCGACATTCATAGTGGAAGTAGCAGTCAAGTATTCTTGTCACTCGCCCAAGACGCATAGCTTTACAACAAACATAAGTATGGTACCTAAAGTTGACTTTCGGAATCAACATACCAACAAAGCAGAAATTTGAAATAGATAGTCACTTCTAAACTATCCTATCACCGTTATACATAACATGTATCTTTGGTAATTTAGAGATACCTTAACAACTTTCATTTACAGCTCACCAATGATACTACAATGGATTACTTCTAATATTTCCTAACATCCAACCACAATAGTCGGGGGAATGTTCAAAAGGTTTTTTTTTTGTGCCAAACATTGAACCTACATAGCAACCACAAATTGAGTCTCTTTTTGCCTTACATCTCCTATTTAACAGCATATGACTTTTGACATAATTAGAGTAACTTAACAGTTCCCAAACTTTGTTAATGTGTCATTGAATTCAATACTCATCTTTTCATGATATAAAACTATAATCAAATTCTTTTACAATTCAAGCTTGAAGTATTTTAATGGATTATTTTAGGATCCAATATTTATAGTCACAAACTTTTTGAGATATTTATAGTCACTAGAGAATTGCTGATCATTTTTCCTAGTGATATTAATATTGTAACAACCTTCCTTTTATGGAGTTGATTGATTCAATTATATTATTGTCATTAGCAGTTTATGGAATATCCATTAATGGTGTCTAATACACTATTTTGAGACATTGAGGAGTGTTTATGATGTATAATATAACCTATCACTTAAAATGGACTTTAAGCATCTATATGTCTCTTTTCAAGGAAATGACGCTTATATTAATATGATCACTCCAAACTAATCAGTTTATTCTGAGACATTTTAGTGTTTTTGACATCTTTCTTGTTATAACACTGCCCAACCTTCTCCTCAGCTTTTTGTGAACTAAACTTATCCGCTCTTAGACCTTTCTAAAAAAACAATATCAAAAAAAAAAGAAAAAAAAAAAAAAAAAATAATAAAAGAAAAAAAAAATTCAAACACAGTCAACTAAAATAGATCTACTTTTCCTCTTATGGATTATAAATTCTCATTTCACAAGACATCCTCCATACGCATACATGTTCTTAAACTCGATTTTTCACTTTCCACGAACTCATAAGGGTTTTAGGGAACATCCGTAGTTGGAACCGCTATTCATATGTACCTATCATTCTTTAGAGCTTCAAGTCGCAAGAACTATTATTAGTTACAATGGTTGTTTGGTTAAGTCACCAATATAGTGAGGAATCCATGATTTATGAATATCAAAATCGCCGAATAAGTTGTTAAAATATTCATCCACTACCAATATTCATCAAATGTTCTCTTCCACCGCTCCAGATACCCATTGTCAATTCAGTCGGTGCGTCCAATACTATTGGGCAACAATCTCATGTTCTTGAAGTGAACTTTACAAATGGAACAAACATTTATCCATCCTTAGTATATCTTCCATACTACTCACCACAATCTTTGATCTCTACATTTTAATTTAATTTATACATTTTCTCTACTTTTGTCTTAAAATCTTAAAGCACTTAATGCTTCATTTTTATTTTTAAGTAAACAGAGATACATACATTATGAGTAATCATATATAAATGTGAAAAAATATTTGGATCATAAAAATCCATTATGAACAATAATATATTTGTATATATGAACTTTAATATATTTTACTCCTCTTGGCACATTTCTTTGACTTGATTGTTGCTTAGCATTTATGCAACCCAAATAAATATCAAAGTCAAAGATCCAAGTATTAAGTACTCCTTCATTCATCAATATTTTAATTCTATTTATGGTTGTACTAATCTCCGGTGCCACAAACATGAGGATTTTTATTTAACAATGTTTTAATTACATCTTGAACATGAATTATATTATGATCAAGTTGTATTACTATAATATCCCATATTTTAACTCAAATAATTTTTTTTACTAGTCATTATACCCCAAATCACAAACTGGCTTCACCATAAGATAGATATTATTGTGCTTTAATTATTGATCGTTATAATGAAATTATCTTGATTGGGCACGAATCTCGATGCAAAACCCAACTTGGAAAACTTCAAAAATTAAATCCGAAGACAACCGAACTCCGATTTCAGCGAGTTTTAGTCAAATGAGCGTCACGGAAATACGAACCCAATGAGCACCAAATCAACCCATACGAGGGTCAGGGGACCTGAAGCCGCTGATGGAAGGTTCAAACCACAATTTGAGTTACCAAACGGTCTCGATTTTTAACGAGCTTATACTCGATATGAACGACTCGACGAGACGAATCCACGAGCCAAGATTGCCGAATTCCTGCCATCACTAAGGCCTTCAAATGTCCAACGAACGGTGCACGTCGAAGGGTTCAACATCAACCGTCCATTCGACCACTCCCTATTTCGCCCCTTGATTCTACACAATATTTACAAGCTATACCACTCCAGAAAAACTATAAATAGAGCCCTTCATTTTCCAACAAAAAGGACTCAAGTGAAGAGAGAGAAAGAAGAAGGGAAGAAAAGAGAAAGGGGAAAAGGAGAAATCCTCTCTCCTCGACCATCGCCGGAGCTCTTCCGCGCGCTGAAATAAGCTGTAACCTCTGCAGATTTGGGACAGACGGGATTCTGCAAACTTTGTAAATTTGCTTGCAAGACTTGTAATACTGAGTCGTTTATACACATTTGTGAG
>NW_021318693.1:9951873-9988908 GCF_001605985.2 Dendrobium catenatum
GAGGAATCTTCTTTTCCCTTTTTCCCCTTCCCTTTTCTTCTTCTTTCTCTTCCTTCTTTGAGTCCTTTGTGTAAATGAGGGCTCTATTTATAGTTTTTTTGGAGTGGATAGCTTGTAAATAGGGTGAGAATCAGGGCGAAATGGGAGTGTTGAATGGACGGCTTGATTGAACCTTTTGATCATGGGCACCGTTCTTGGACATTTGAAGGCCTTAAGTGATGGCAGAATTCGGCATCTTGGCTCGTTGGATTCGCTCGTCGAGTCGTTCGATCAGTATAAGCTCGTAAATCGGAGAACCGTTTTGGAACTATCAAATTGTGGTTTGAACCTTCACCTTCAGCGCTTTACCCGTCGACCTCATGGCTCGAATTGGGTTGATTTGGTGTGCATTGTTGGGTTTCGTATTGCTGTGACGCTCATTTGACTATAACTCGCTGAAATCGGAGTTCTTGCTTCCGAGATTAATTTTTGACAGTTTTCCATAGTTTGGGTTCATCGAGATTCGTGCCCAATCAAGATGATTTTTGCGATTGTCGTATCAGAAATTAAGCGCTAATATCGGTTATGTCGAAGCTCTAAGTATGATGACTTGGTCAACTACATGCCGTACAGCAAAAAATTATTCAGAAGAATTGAGATATTATAGAATCACTTGATTGTGGAGGCCCCGTTGGTTCCGAAAGCATCGAATCGAGTCCGGAACGTCCGAAAAAATGTGTCGGGGACCCCAAAGAGTCCAAATCGGACCGTCCGGGCCGGAAAATCGGGCCCTGACGTGTAGGCGGCTGAACCGGCGGTTGGGCCGCCGGCCGCGCCTGCGCGCTCCCGCGGCGGTCCCGGGAACCGCGCGGGAGGACGCGTGGGGCGTGGCTTGAGCGGGGAGGACCGCCCGCCGCCCGTTTGTCGCGGGCCGCTGGACTTCTCCTGGTCCGTCTGACCGGTCGTGGGTCCGATTGGACCGCTCCGCGTTGCTGCGCGCCAGCAGCTGCTCCGCTGACCCAGCCGCGGCTGGCCGGGGACTTGCTGGTTCCGTGAAAGGCCCGCGATCGCGTGAAATAGCACGGAATTCAAGCGCTGTTCGCGCCGTTTGACGGCGGCGAGGGGCGCCTGCTCAGGTCCACCGCCTTAAGGGTCCCACTCCCTTTAAAATGTTTTTATTTATTTTTCGGTCCAAAAAAATTTGAAAAAAATTCTAAAAAATTTCAAAAAAAAGAAAAATTTTAGGAAAATGGATTCCGAGAAATAAGAAAAACTGCAATAACCCCTCATTCTCTTAAAAACCTATAAATAGGCCCCCTAGGCTTGAAAACTTGCACCTTTCTTCTTCTCCCTCTGGCTCTTGGCGGCTAAGCTTCGCTTATTTGCGAGCGGAAATTTTCCTACTCGGAATTAGCGCCACTCACACGCGTAGGGTTACGGGATTTCTTCTCCTCCCCACGGCTCTCTGGCAGCTGAGCCCTTGCTATGCGAGCGGGAAATTTTTCCTGTCAATTAGCTCGCCTCTTCTCGCCAGGAGTTACAGATTTTTCCCCCACGCTTAGCGCTAAGGCTTTTGCTATTTGCGAAGAGGAAATTTCCCTGCTCTATTAAGCGCCCTCTCGCGCGCAAGGGAGTGTACGGATTTTCTTCTCTCCCCCCGGCTCTCTGGGCCGCTAGAATTTCCGCTAATGCGGCGACGGAATTTCCCTGATAGGCCTGAACTTGCCACCTTAACGCGCCTCTGGCGTAGGAAATTATCCGCGCTGTTCTGTTCTACTTTACCATCGTCTAATCATGGTGGTGCCGCTTGGTCAGCGCGATATCTCTGGATTCGATGCACAAATCTGTCGACAGCGAGAATTATATCACCGTAGAGGGGAGATGTAAAGAAATTCCAGTATGTGTACAGTTATCCTGAATTTTAATATGTACGAGGTGGAGATGCTCTATCCGTTTAATCTCTCACAGTTGAAGCGAATCACTGTTCTCCTGTGAAATATTGGGCGTGAGGTAATGCGTCCTTAGGAGTTATCTGGGGAAATTATCTTCTTCAAGCTCTCGGTTCCTGCGCGCTGTCGATGGGTCGCTATCTGGAGCGGCTCAATAGGCTTACTCGAATGATCATAATGGCAAAAGATTGTAGGTGCGGAGAGTTAGGATTTCTTCTTGGTTTTCTGGGTGGGGCCTTCGTATTTGAAGTGGGGATTTTCTGTGATAGTTGGGGAGTGGATAATGTGGGATTGATAGGTGGGTGGCAGTCTAAGTGTTTCGAGATGAGAGGAGTGAATGGTGGTAGGATTGGAGTGATAGCAAAGACGAGAGGTAAAAACCGCCAAAGAACTGCAGAGTTCTGAATGTCTGATAACAGCAAGTGATTGTTCTCTGGACGATGATTTTCTTTAAAAGCTCTGAAAAGCGAAGATCCGTGTTGTATATGTGTACAAAGATGGTCGTACAGAGTGATCGTCCGGATGACGAACCAAGTTCGGGTTCCGGGTACGAATGGTGGAGATAGTAACGGAGGTCGAGTGTCCTAAAGAACGTGATAGTAGATATCTAATAGTGAGAAGAAACTATGGGTGTCCTAAGTCGGTTATATCGCTGGACGAAAATATGTTCGTTCAAGACGAAAATTTCTGTATAAGACCAAATCGTCCCTGACAATGATTAATTTTGTCTGGAAGAAATTCTACAAACCAAATCATTCCCGGACGATATTAATTGTCATCTGGACGAAATTCGTTACAGAGAGCAAATCGTCCGAGCCGGACATATTTAATTTCGTCCCGGACAAATAGGACTAGAAAATTTTTCTACCAGTTCATTTGTTCCATGTGTCTTAATAGGAGGATAACTGTCTAATTCGTCCCTACGAACTGATTTCGTCCCGTGCACGATCAGTGTATGAAATTTGTTATATGAGTCTCCTTAGTGTGGTGTGTGTGTGTGTTATGTTTATTCACTCAATGTACAATGCACGTCTCTCTCATAAAATGATAATTTTCTTAAGCTTCAAAAAACTAAAGTTTTCTGCTGAATTTTGATTTGAAGACTTCTGTTTGAAAGTTTGAATTCACCTGAAAAATTCATACAAGAGCAAATTACAAATCTTCTAAAATTGTTAGGATGATAACTACACATTTGAACAATAATATTGAATCATCAAGAACATATACCAAGTTTGGCAAGAATAAAACATTCAAATAGCAACATCTTAACAATCTCGCCCCTTTTTGTGATGATCAAAAACATTATTGTTTGTATATTAATGTTAAAAATCTTCCTAAAAACTCCCCCTGAAATGATGAGATACATGAAATAAGGAGGCATTGATGAAACGGAGGTGCTAGAACAACACGATTTTTTGTTTATTCAAAAGAATTTTTTAGAACAAAAGTAAAGAATATCAAAGAGACAATACAATAACGCAAGCATAATACACAGCAAATGACACAAGATACTAGATACACACAATAACTTTCTCCCCTTTTGACAACAACAAAAATGTGAAGAAGAAAAGACGAAGAAGTAGTTGATGAATATATGAATCGCATTTAAAAATTAATCTAAAGAGTGATTGATATAAGGTCACTGCAATCCTAAAACTTAATAACATTCATAGTGTAACAAGAAATCATAGAATTTAAGAGTGAGGCAGATATTAAGCATTGTAGAGTAGAATGAAGGAAACTTCATTGCAAGTACACAGACGATGATCAATATTAGATGACTATGAAGCATAACAGATGAAATCTGTCGACTGAACAAGAAGAGATGTATCAAGAATAATTCGTACTAGTATGTTCATTCTTTCGAAGAGAAGTATAAGACTGTCATCGAAGCTATAAAGATCAATTTGAATCAATAAGAATGAAAAGAATTGTGGAAAGCAGTGAATACGTATACCACAGTGGCGCGTTTACGACATCTTTTATCATGAGTATACTATGGACAGCATTTATGGGCTGAAATCTTTTACGACTTGGGCTGGATTAATTTAATGTGCCTCTTTCGCACATTGCGAACGCTTGCGCATTCCATTTAATGATTGTTTGTACTTTTATAACAATTGTTGAAAGAGGTTGAATTCGATATCAATTCTGTTGCTGAGATCAGAATAAGTCTAATATCAATTGTTATTCTAAGTGGACATAGTACACTGGAACAAAGAAATTACTCTAAAAATAAGAAAAACCTCCTCGACCACCGCCGTCGGAGCTCTTCCTGCCGCCTGAAGACGCCGGAACTCTGCCGGATTTTCGGGGAACGCCAGGAATTCGCAGAAGAGAGAAGAAGAAGAGGAGAAAGGGGAAAAGGAGATTCCTCACCTCCTCGACCACCGCCGAAACTCTTCCTGCCACCTGAAAACGCCGAAACTCTGCCGGATTTTCGTGAAACGCCAGGAATTTGCAGAATTTTGTAAACTTCCTGGGAGAAACAAATTGTATTCTGATTATCCCAACTTGTGGGACGAATCAGCCATATGTATTCTTTTAAATCACTAGTGGAACTTTACAACTGAGCGAGGCCTCGTGGTTTTTTCCCTTTTTGGGTTTTCCACGTAAAAACCTTAGTGTTCACATTCTCTTTTCTGTTTGTGTGGAAAATACTCGTGCAACGCTAGGACACGAATTTACAAACTCTACCGCCGCGTATATTCTCGCACGCAACAGTTATAAATAAAAATTCCTCGATGTTGTGGCACCGGAGATTAGTACATACCATAAATAGAATTAAAATATTGATGAATAAAGGAGTACTTAGTACTTTGGATTTCTTTGACTTTGATACTTATGTGGGTTGCATTAATGCTAAGCAAACTAACAAGTCAAAGAAAGGTGCCAAGAGGAGTAAAAATATATTATAGTTCATATATACAAATATCTATTGTTCATATATGGATTTTTATGATCCAAAATATTTTTTCACATTTATTAATGATTACTCATAATGTATGTATCTCTGTTTACTTAAAAATAAAAATGAAGCATTAAGTGCCTTTAAGATTTTTAAGACAAAAGTAGAGAAATAATGTAGAAAATAAATTAAAATGTAGAGATCAGATAGATGTGGTGAGTAGTATGGAAGATATACTAAGGATGGATAAATGTTTGTTCCATTTGTAAAGTTCCTTCAAGAACATGAGATTGTTGCCCAATATACTTTACTTGGCTCACCTGATCAAAATGGTATAACTGAGAGGTGGAATAGAACATATGGTGAGGAGCATGATTAATCATTCTAAACTACCTAAGTTCTTGTCGACTGAAGCTCTAAAGATGATAGTGTACATATTGAATAGGGTTCCAACTACGGATGTTCCTAAAACTCCTTTTGAGTTGTGGGAAAGTTGAAAATCGAGTTTAAGACATGTATGCGTATGGAGATGTCCGTGTGAAGTGAGAATTTATAATCCATAAGAGGAAAAGATAGATCTAAGGACTATTAGTGAATATTTTATTAGATATATTGAAAAGTCTAAGAGTTATAGATGTTTTTGTTCATCTAATAACACTAGAATTGTAGAATCAAGAAATGCAAAATTTCTCAAGAATAACTTGATTAGTGGGAGTGATCAATTATAAAGCTTATTTCCTGAAAAGAAACATATAGATGCTTAAACTTCCATTTTAAGTGATAGGTTAATTATTACTCATAACACTCCTCATGTCCATTTATGTGTTAGACAACCATTAATGGATATTCCACAAGCTGCTAATGAACCAATAGATATAATTGAACAATCAACTCCATTAAAGGAGGTTGTTACAATATTAATATCTACTAGGAAAAAATGATCAGCAATTCCTAGTGACTATATTATATATCTTCAAAAATTTGACTATAATATTGGACCTAAAAATAATCATAAAATACTTTCACAAGCTGTGAATTGTAAAGAATTTGATTTATAGTTTGATATCATGAAAGATGAGATGAATTCAATGACACATAACAAAGTTTGGGAACCTGTTAAGTTACCTAATTATGTAAAAGTCATATTGTGTAAATAGGAATGTAAGGCAAAAAGAGACTCATTTGTTGGTTGCTAATGTATGTTCAACTTTGCACAAGACCTGGCATAACATTTGTGGTTGGGATGTTAGGGAGATATTAGAGTAATCCATGTATGTATCATTGGTGAGCTGTAAAGAAAGTGTTAAGGTATCTATAAGATACCAAAGATTACATGTTTATGTATAAGCGGGATAATAGTTTAGAAGTGACTATCTATTCAAATTCTGACTTTGTTGGCTATGTTGATTCCCGAAAGTCAACTTTTAGGTACATACTTATGTTTGTTGGTAAAGCTATGTCTTGGAGGAGTGCTAAGAATACTTTGACTGCTACTTCCACTATGAATGTCGAATTTGTGTCTTGTTTTGAGGCCACATCGCATGATGAATGGTTGAAGAGTTTTTAGATCTATATATTTGATATCTAGGCCATTGAATATATTAGGATAATTCAACTATAGAGTTTTTGGCTAAGAATAACAAAAATAGTTGTCAAAGCAAGATATTAACATTAAGTACATAAACATAAAAGAATGCATTAAGAAAAATACAATGGTTATTGAACATATAAGTACTGAATTAATGATAGCATATCCTTTAATTAAATACATGTCACCATAGAAGTTTAAGGATCACGTGGATCGTATGGTTTTGGTTGCTTAAGTTAACTTCTATATAAAATGAATATAATTATTGTATTTTTCATGTTTTATTTATTTATGTGTGCATTTATGTAATGATGATTATGTGTGCATTTATGTAATGATGAATATCATTAAGTTGGACCTAGAATAAATATAAGGTTTAATCACTAAATTGAATAAGCTGATATATGAGAGACATAATCATTGTGATGCATGAGAGATAATACTCGCACTTAGAGGACCTATCACTATGATTTATGATTTTTATTTCTTTTTTTTTTTTGTGATGGAATATTTGCACTAAGAGAAAGATTGTTAAAATAACTATCATTAATGGTCCAAAGTATTCATAATTAATTGATTGTTTTTAGATTTAATTTAGCATTTAAAATGATTGTTACTCAATTTTAATTCAGAAATTAAAAAAGATATTTCTTAGTTTTAATTTAGCTTTTTAAACTAAAATTTCAGTCATTGCTATGATGAGTAGAAATTAATTCCAAAATTCTATATATTTTGGGTCCCTAAGCTTTTCTCTATACCACTTCTAAGAAGAATAAATACACACCATCATATTGGGAGAGAAATGGTTTAGAAGAATTCAAAATTAGTGAAGAACGCAATCAAAATTCAATGCCGGGGTATGTAAAATTTATTTATAATTAGCTTCTACATCTTATGTTTAGTCAATTCTATTATCAAACATTATAGGCTTAGCATCTATTTGTCGTATATAGCTTCACACCGAGAAGAGGTATGTGTACCTCCAGCAACAAAAAGAATTGAATCAAAGGCCCCAAAGCTGGGAGCATTTCAGGGTATAGGTCTAACCACCTAAACTCCCCATTTCTGGCACTCTCATTTTCTTTTTTTCTTTCGACGACGATAATGGGAGATTATTGGTAAGCTAGATACTTCACGAACAACCGATACATTGTATATAAACTTATTTTGAATCAAACATCTATTATTGAATTTGAAAAACTTGTGTAGAATCGACATAAAATTTTCTAACATATTGACATATTCTTATTATGATATTTGCCTAAAAGCTTACACATAGCATAATGAATTATGATATTACTAGGATAATTGGTTATGCATGCTGCCCACCTTATCATTTGAGTAATTCAAAGGAAGAAGATAATAAAAAAAGAGCATTCTTTAAATGCTAATCCCATGCAAAATATTTATACGCTCCCATTGATATTGATGTGTACATCCAATCAAGTAAGTGTCCATTATTGATGGATCATGACGATAGAAAATTCTTATAAATTCTTTATTTTTAATAAGATAATTTATTTTAAAATTTTATTATTCTCTTAGCAATTTGTCTCCATAGATAAAAGAGAATCAATGAATTCAATATAAGACACTCAAACATTTCATGGACTCGACTGAAGACAATCCTATTTCAAAGTTTTAAGTAAACTCGCTAAGTGAGGATAATGAAAATAATGCACTCGATATATTCAAGATGAATTTCTTAGGTTCACATGAACTCGTCAAGTACACCAAAACTCGGCCAGTACTTTGTTAGAGTAGCCTTGAATCATTAGAGCCACACTGACTCACAAGGTCAAAATGTACTTGCTATATTGAACTTCACAAGTGTCATGTGTAGTTAAATAGATCATACTCACCTTAGAGCATACTCAACCTTAAAGTTGGCCAAACCTACACATCCTTATATTAAAAGCAACTAGCTCAAGCTCAAAAGTTGCATACCAGCATTAAACTAGTGATGACTACAATCAATAATTAATATATATTTTTTACATATTATGATTACATGCCTCTTTTACTTTTGCAATAAACACTTGTTAAGCCTAGAGGTGTCAATATTTGACATAATCCGGAAATCTGACTCAAATCCAATCCAAAAATTTCAGGTTAGGGTCAACCCGAACCGGAAATGGGTCGGGTTCGGATCAACAAATCGACCCGTTTTAAAAATTGGGCCGGGTTCGAGTTGACCTGGAAATTCAAAATTGACCGCTTTTGACCCAAAAACCCATTTTGACCAGGAAACCAGAGATTGACCTTTTTTTTAGCCGAAAATTAGATATTAACCCATTTTTTGATGCGAAAACTAGCAATTTTTTGTTTGCCCTGGGTCATTCGGGTCATGTCGGGTTTACCGGACTCGAAGCGGGTCAGGTTCGGGTCCGAAAAATCAACCAGTTTGCAAAATGGGTCGGGTTCGGATTGACCCGAATAGTGCCAGGTCAGTTTCCGATTTGACCCAAACCCAACCTGTGACCTAAAATTGACACCTCTAGTCAAACCTTGCTATGCACTTTTTTTATATAGCTTAAATATAATTTTTTATACAACATCAAATTCTAACATGAAGTTATAAATAAGGAGAAAGGAATAATCGGGCCCACTTAGTCAATTGTACACAAATATTATACCTACTGTATATAAATTTGGATCTAATAAGATCTAAATTTTTTTATAACATTTGTTAGTAGAAAAAAAATTTCATAGAAATAAGGTTTGAATTATGATATTACTTTGCTATCAAATGCAGCTCATGCGTATCCTAACCCTGAGGAGAAACTTTGGTAAAACCATCCTCTTTATTTCGCTGGGAAATTGTATAACCAATATTACTAACCGTTGTGTAGCCAAGCCATCATCACCGTCCAATTCAAAACGAACAGTTGACCATGCCCCTCGAACTTCGATGTTTATCAGACCATTTTAAGTAAATCATTCCGCAAATACATCTTCAGGAGTCTGTTCGTATTCCGCATAAGGCGACGGAGAGATACGGCGGCAACGGTAAAGGTAAAGAGAGCGGACGCTTTTAAAGGAAACCGAGGAAGAGAGAGAGAGAGAGAGAGAGACTGAATCTCTAGTGAAATCCCTGCAAGGGTTTTGCAATTCTTTTCAAGCTTACTTCTCTAGGTCCGTAAAATCTTCCTTCCTTCTCTTAGGTTTAATCGATACCTTCGCGTCGGGAGATATTGGCGAAGATTTAAAGCCCTATGAAAGCTACATGCAATCAACTGGGAACCGAATCCAAGCTCTGCTCTATCTTGCTTTTTGCTAATGTTGATGCAGGGATTTTCTGAGGAATGTTGATTTAGTTAAAAGCTATTTATTTTATTGCCAGAAATGGTGTTTTTCCGATTTTGGTGTGGTAAGTTTGCGTCTCTTGGGTGTTTATGATGTCATTTGTGGAAGAACACAAATAAAACAAAAATACTAATTTTCTTCTTTAAAATAAGAGAAGATTTCAACTATCGCACTTTAAAATATTTTTAGGCTTAATATAGCCCACCATTCCTAGAGTCACATCCTTCCAAAATGAGATTACAACCACACAAATAAACAAAATATTTAATAAAACTAAAATATTAAATTTCTCTTGATAGTTATCTACATATCCACCATTAACTTCCACTTGATAGTTATCCTTATTATCTGAATAATTTGAATTTATCAACAATCTAGTTGAGTTGGCATTCCCTCCAAAGCGGTTGCTCGGGTTTTAGTGGGAGATTACAAAGCTTGCTCTTAATCTTTGCTAGGATTTTGCAAATCACAATGACCTCCCAAATTTAGGGTTGCAAGCTTCTCCAATAGAGATCTTTTCTAGGTATGTAAAGCCAAGGAACGTGAGAGTAACCAGCTTAGTCTCATATCTTATAGGTGAAAGATAAATCAGACAGTTGGTTAGTAAACGTACAGTAACTGCTTCCATAGGCGGAGTTCTTTATCTAATAATAATTATTAAATATTAAATTATCATCCATTTATTTATTTATTTTTGCACTGCTAATAATCTAATTAATTAAGGTGAATGGTACATTTTGCTTTTTCTCGCTTTTTTCGCGCAACAGAAATGTTGCGGCCGCGCACTTATGACTTAGTACGAGAGATCTCCTCTAAAGGATTTAGCTAAAGCTAAAACTGAAAGCCGAAAGGGCTTAAATCTAATTGTTTTGGTGGCTTAATAGAGCAACAAGTTCGTCAACGAGAAAACATGCTCTAATTTGTATAACTCTTCCTTTTAAAGTTATTTATTAATCCATAAAAGTCACCAACATTTTTTTTCTGAACACATGAAAAGCATCAATGGTTCATTTTCCCCTTTACTTCTCTCTCACGACTCACGAGTCAAGACCTCGACCACTGCTTTAGTTTTCCCTTTCGCTCTCTCTCACCCCCAAACAAAGACCGTATGTGGCATATGTTTATGCCTTATAAGCTCAAAGGTTCATGTTATTTGCATTATTAATTTTGATCTTACAGCTCCTCTTAGCTCCGGTAATGAGACGACAATCAGAACTATTTTAATATATTCTAACATTCCAAATGAGACGACAAGCATAACTATTTTAATTTAGACATGTTGCGGGCTAGAATATACGCGGCGATAGAATTGTAATTCTACATCTTCGCGTTGCATGAATATTCAGCTCACACACATAGAACACAAGAATTTTTACGTGGAAAACCTTGGAAAAGGGGGAAAACCACCGGGCTTAGCACAGTTGAATAGAATTTTGTATCGAGATTCGTATCCGATGAAGATAATTTTTGATGATATATCAAGGCCCCCCCTGAACATAATTTCTGGCTCCGCCACTGACTGCTTCTCACCTATAAATTTAAGTCATTGAGTTAGAATTTGAACTCTGGTTGTTTAATTTAAACTATCTAATGGATAATATTAAAGCTCAAAATTTGACTAAAATTGATTAGAAATACCTAGAGGTTCATCCTCCTCTATAAATGTAAACTTTACTCTCTTTTGATTATTTTTTACTATTTTCTTTCTTTATTTAAGTTTTTTTCCTTCATTCTTTTGGGGTTTCTTGGATCTAGTATGATTTCACATTAGAACATAATGGGGAATATTTAAAATCCTAAGGTGTTGTTTGGATGCAGGATTTGAACAAGATTTAAACATGATTTAACATAATCCTGCAAAATAACAAAAATGATAATTTTAAATCCTACATAATCTTAAATATCCTTCCTTCTTCATTTTGCCTTAAATACCAGATTTAATGAACCCAATAGTTCTACGGATTCAGGCCATCTCCAATTGAAAGCTAAGCGACGAACATTACATTTGCCGTCCGCCACCAGCCCACCCGAACGTGAATTTCAGCGGCATTTTTGCGATGTGAACAATGTGAAGCTAATTTTGGCGTTGCACCATGACAAACACAATATTTTTTATTTTGAAAAATCAGAAAAATTGATAAATGTAAAATATGATTAAAAATAATCATTAAAAAAGAGATGAAAAGAATATACACTATATATAATTATATATATATATATATTGGAGTTTAGAAATGGAGTTCTATTGGAGACAAATTACTATTTAATGTGACTATTTCTATATTTTGAATTGGAATATGAGTTTTCGGTTGGAGACGGCCTTACGGGATTCAGGAGAAGAAGTGTGCCAAAGGGTGAAAGATCGTTATCTTCATTGTGAGCTCCTGTTGAGACTTTCTATCCACCGCCATTGAAGGAAACAAAGAAGCTTTGGAAATTTTTTAAAATGCCAATTCACACAAAGCATGAGAAGCTAAAGCAGTAATGAAGAAATGATGACAAGGAAAAGCAAACCCTAGACATGCCTAAGGCTCCTAGAATAACATTTATGATGCAAGAAAATCTAGATATTTTTATATTTTATTTTGCTTGTTGGCAATTTGAGTATTTATTTTTGGGTTATTTTGTCCTTAGTGGGCTTGGCCCATGTCTACCTATATTGGCTAGTGATTGTGTATTCCCCATGCAAATTTAGATTCATTGCTGGCTTTTTTATTTTTTATATGTATATTTCGATTTTTGTTACCCATGCTGATTTTTTTTTCTCATAGGATGGGCTGTTGGTTTTCCAAGCAAAATTACTCCTGTTGGTTGTTCGTTTTCCCCTCTTGGATATTTCCTAGATTAGTGTTTTGTGTTATCAAGATAAGGCTCTTATTAGTTACTTGAGGGGGCACATTTATGTGGGTTGTTGGATATTTTTCCTACTATAAAAGGGGCTATTTTGGCTGCTAGAGAGAGATGGTTTTGTGAAAAATATTTGGTACAAAAATCTGCAGGTTTATATAGCTTGCGAGCTATTATCTTCTACCTTCCTATTTCCTAAAAAATTCATTTCGAACTTCTATCTACTTCTTCTCTTCACAGTTTCCATTCCACTTGTATCTTTTTTCTTAAAATTTTTATAAGTTATAGTGTGTCTTTTGTTTATGTTTTAAGGAAGAAAGTTGTCTTCTAGTTTGCAATTATAGTGTAATTTTTTATTTCATCAATTTGGTATCAAAGCACCTAGGTTGTCGTGTGAGTTTTTTTTTTTAAAATCAAAAACAAAAAGATGGAAAATAAAAAAAATCTACTAATTGAAGTTCCAATTCAAGATGAATTTGATCCTACAACTTTTGAAAGTCAGCCAACTATTCCTTGGATTCAAGAGGATAAATTTTCAATAACAAAATATGTTCCACCTCAAGCATGTTCTTTTATCCACTTCAGAACGAGTTTCTCAAAATTCGAAAACATCTATATTTATGTGCAGAAAGATATGAAGCTAAGAAGTATCAGCTTCAATCCGAGTTTGAACAAGAAAAGGATATGATCCGAAAGAGTATGAATCTTTAATTCAGGAAACAAAAGAGGGCATTCGAAACATCTTGAAAGTTATGAGTCGATCTCATCACGGGATGAGATTTCTCCACCAAGGGAGAATTGATGCAAGCAAAGCTAGATATTTTTATATTTTCTTTTGCTTTTTTGTTGGCAATGTCGGTGTTTATCTTTGTGCTATTTTGTCCTTAGTGGGCTTAGCCCATGTCTGCCTATATTGGCTTGTGGTTGTATTCCCCATGCAATTTCGAATTCATTGTTGGTTTTTTATTTTCCTAAGAAGATTTCAATTTTTGTTCCCCATGCTGATTTTGGTTTCCCATAGGGTGGGCTGTTTGTTTTCCAAGAAAAAATATTGCTGGTGGCTTTTCGTTTTCCCCTCCTTGATATTTTCTAGATTAGTATTTTGTCTCCTCAAGATAAGGCTTCTATTGGTTACTTGAGGGGGCGCATTTATGTGGGTTGTTGGGTGTTTTTTCTACTATAAAAGGGGCTGTTTTGTCTTCTAGAGAGAGATGGTTTCGTGAAGAGTGTTTGGAACAAAAACCTGCGGGTTTATAGAGCTTGAGGGATATTATCTTCTACCTCCCTATCTCTTAAAAAATTTGTCTCGGACTTTTACCTTATTTTCTCCACGGTTTCAATTCCACTTGTATCTTTCTTCTCAAAGTTTTTATAAGTTGTAGTGTGTCTTTGTTTTAATAATATTGTTATCTTGTTTATGCTTGTCTATATTTTAAAAAAGAAAGTTGTCTTCTAGTTTACAATTTTAGTGTTTTTTTTTGTTGCATCAATATACAAAAACCAATGAGAAGAGAAATCATAAAAATAGATGGGGAATGGTAGAGAAGAATACCATTCATGTCCAAAACTCCATTGTCACTCTGATTAGCTTTTCTAATTTTTACGTTATTTTTTCTAGTTATAATAATAGTAAATCATTGGAGAAAGATAATTAGTTGATTGGGTGATAACAAAATTCAGATTAATTATATAGCTGACGATAAGATTGAGATATTCATTTAGAAATCCATTGTTTAATAAGAATTTACTATATTTCATTAGTTTAATATTTTATTAATTAATAATTAATTATAGTATTAATATATAATAAATATAATTTAATTAATTTTATTAAAATTTATAAAAAAAATTAAACTAAATTTAATAATATTAAATCATATAAATTAAATGCAAATGAAGTAATCTTAATAATTAATATTAATTACTAATTTGATATTATTAAAATCTGAAATAAGTAGTCAAATAATTCATTAAAGTTTAATTGGTTTTAACATTTATTTTGCTAGATAATTTTTATGTTTTAAAACATAATAAATTCAAAATTTATAGAATTTACCAAATCTTGAGTAAAATCCTACTTAAATGCAAACAACTCCTAGAAATTATATCTATAATGCTTTTTTACTTATGTGTTATATAACGAATATATATGAAAAGGTTAGAGTAGCTCCAGTGGCGGAGATGATTAGAGAGAGTCGTCTTAGATGATTTGATTACATAAAACATTGACCTTTTAAAGACCATGTTAGGAGAGTAGATGTATTAGAGTAGCCTATGCTAAGAAAAGTAGAGGTAGATCTAAAAAAACTTAGTAAAAAAATATAAAAAAATGACTTTGTTTAAAAATATAAAAAATCATCTTTTTTTTAAGATTTAAATGAGAATTTGACTCTAAATATGACATAATGAGGAAAAAGAATTTAGGTAGTCAACCCCATGTGATGGAATAAAGGCTTGTTGATGTTGTTGTTGTTGTTATTATTTTAATATTGATAGGAGATTTTTGTGGGAGTGATGATTTGATTTAAAATTGTCACTTTTTTTCCCAGGAAGGGTTCCTTCTAGAGTTTGATGCGGTGAGGTTGTATTTTTGTGGGTGTTTATGTTGTTATCGGGTTGAAATGGAGCTCCCTCCAAGAGTGGCTTCTGCCATGAATGCAATGAAGGCCCTTGGATTAAGCTGGGAAATAACAAAACCCGTTCTTAAGGATCTTCTCAAGGTGTATAAATACAATTGGGAACATATTGAATGTGAGAATTACAGAGTTCTTGCAGATGCTATTCTTGATTCTTTGGAGTTGATGGTATTGGTTTGTTGTTAATTCTTTTGTCTTTGTTGCCGACTTGGTAGTTTTGTGCATTTTTTTTAAAGTTTCTTTATTCTTATGTTTCAGGATAATGATTTAAAGAAGATTACTCGTCGTGATGATGATCTTGATAAAAAGGTTGATGTGAGTAGATAATTTTCTTATTTAGTCAACAACTTAATTTCCCTTCTCTTTTTCACCTTTTTCCCTTGTAATTTTTTTCTTGAATCATAGTGCATGCTCGTATTTTTACCAGGTTGAGAATAACTCATTTAGTGGAAAGAGAGCCAAGGTAAATGACCATTGTATGAGTAAAGTACCTTCAATGGAAATGAATAGTGCAGCACATTTCATTAATTTCTATTCACATTATTATTTTACCAGGTTGAGAATGACTCATTTAGTGGAAAGAGAGCCAAGGTAAATGATGCACTGTATGAGTTAAGTACCTTCAATGGAAGTGAATAATGTAGCACATTTCATTAATTTATGTTCACATTATTATTTTACCAGGTTGAGAATGACCTATTATGTGGAAAGAGAGCCAAGGTAAATGCCCACCGTATGAGTAAAGTACATTCAATGGAGGTGAATAATGTAGCACATTTCATTAGTTTCTATTCACAATATTACTTTTAATGGCCGCTAAATGCATCAGCCTAGCAATGATGCTTGTTTTGACAAACGACCAAGCCATGAACCACCGAAGAATGAGCACAAAAACAAGGCTTCAACGCTTGGAGATAAACCTCGACAACTGGAGAATCCTATTTCAATTGCTGCCCCTCCGCGACCACTTCCTGCTAGAATAGTTGGTATGCTAACCTTTCTTACCTCTGTCCTTAGTGTAGCCTAATGCTAACTTTTTAATTACCATTTTATTTCAAGGGAAATTTAGAATAATATGAACCAATGTTTTTGAGGCTCAGGAAGTGAGAAATGGGCATTATGCTTGTTAATTAGAAAAGCGATGCTGTTACTTGGTTACAACTATGAGAAAAGTGGATTTATTTTTGTAGGTGTTAAATGGTATCAAGCTATGATGCACCGACACTTCTTCTCAAAGAGGCGTGCAGTGTCCGACACCGTATCCGACACGACACTCGTCCGACACGTGTCGGACACGCCGAAAATGTGTCTGATTAAAAAATATTAAATAGAAATTGGACACGCGTGTCCGACACATGTATCTTAAATATTTTATGAATTTTTTTAAATATAATTTCTTGTATTTGGTGAGATTTAAACTAAATTTCTTATTTCCACAACACCAAATCAACGTCCACATTTAATACACAATCATCGAATATTGTCATTTTCATTTCTTTTTGGCAGTGAAGGTATTTTCATCTCCTTTCTCGGTGACTGATAAACGACATCGACGTCTGACTCTCGATATCTTAATACTAATCATTTTAAGCACAAATTATAGTTAAATGACTTATTATTTTCAAATTACTTTTTAAAATTATACTTATTTAATTTTTATACATTATTTTTTAAATATAAAAACTATAATACCGTGTCCAACCCGTGTCCTATATTTTCAATAATTGACGTGTCCAGTGTCCGTGTCGTGTCGTATCTGTGTCCGTGTCTGTGCATCATAGGTATCAAGTTATGATAATACGAACTCTCATCCATTATGATATTTTTCTTTTTGGCCTACAAGACCTCACAATTTTGTCCTATCGATACACACTTTCAAGAAGATTACCCATCCTAGGAATGTTCCAACATGAGTCTGTTTAAATTTGATGTTTTCAATTAATGAAACTCTAATTATCTAAAGTACTATTAAAAAGCTAGTTTGAAATCACTCAAATGAAAACTCAACCTTTAAATTTAAGATAAAGATCTAAACCCTTTATTTACATTATTAGCCATGATATAAACTCTACTATGCATGCTTATTTGTTTCTTTTTTTTTTTATTAATGTTCATTTGTTTATGATTATCATTTTAATTATAAAAAAGTATATTCCTGAAAGATGGATGAAGATGATAATTCATTATACTTAACCTATGTTAAGAATAAAAAATTACATATTTATTATGTCTTTCTATTTCTGTGTTCTTCATGATGAACAAAGATAATTTTGGTATAATTTTATGTAGTTTTAATGTACATGTCCAATGTTATGCGAGGTATAAATTAACAAGATTATCTTGAATGACAAGCTTAACAAAATTTTATCAATTGAAAAAAAAAAATTGCAAATCAAATAAAA
The DNA here is from genome assembly GCF_001605985.2 of Dendrobium catenatum. Lineage (NCBI taxonomy): Eukaryota > Viridiplantae > Streptophyta > Magnoliopsida > Asparagales > Orchidaceae > Dendrobium > Dendrobium catenatum. Next base: position 9,969,489 of record NW_021318693.1, read on the forward strand.
ATAAAGAGTTTTTATTGGATTTTTTTTTTGAATCTTATCATAGCACTCTTTTAAATTATGAACAATAAATCAAATTTTTTTTTTAACATAAAATATATAGAAATATATAAAATTTGTCGGTAGATAGCACCCAAGAGAGTTTCATATTTTATTAAATAAGCATAATTAAGTTAATCTATGTGAGTGCATGTGCGCTTTTACTGGACACATCAAATAGGGTATTGATGTTTAAGAGTTTTAATTTCTTGTATTTAAGAGATCTCATAGTCTCCTTGACTAAGAAGTTAATATCCTCATAGCATATTTCCTAGAATTATCCAATGGATAGAGGGGACCCATTATATATAATTTGTCCAAATTGAGTTCAAGGTATGGATCCTATGTTGTATGCAATAATTTATTTTTCATGAAACTTAGTTAGTTTTCTTCCAAATGGCATGCCAATAATAACATTTCGAACAATCCAAACTATCATGTATCAAGCTGTCATTCTTTTGGGCCTAATAGGCTTTACTAATTTATTTTTCTTGTTGTAACTGCTCAGGACATAATAAAACTCAGATTGATTATTTTCTTACAAAAGAAATAAATTATCTAGATTGCAAAAAGTATAATGTTATTCCAAGTAAATGTTTACATATCCAATATCACTTATTAGTTTTAGACTTTTAGACTTTAATATGAAGGGTTGAAAAATCAAAAATAAAATAAAATATTATCCTAGAATTAGATAAAGGTATTTAAAGAATACTAATAAAAAAATTTTTTAGGGTAAGATTCAATTTCTTAAGATTTGTATTGTTCATGAGGAAGATAATGTTATGTGAAAAAAAATAGTTATATTAATAATATTATAAGGTATATACTTGGAGAATAAAAAGGAAAAGCTTGGTGGTGAATTCAAAATATTACAAAAAAAAAGATACTTTATTGTAAAAATTGGTTTAGATGTAAAAGCTCAAAAAATTAGAAAATATACAAAGGAGTCATATGAATTTTAAGAGAGCAATATGTGATTCAAAGAATTTAACTTTTAATTTTTTATATAATAGATTATATACGAAAGAGGGTAAAAATGTTTGTATAAGTTAGTTAAGCAAAGATATGAGAAGTAAAAATTTAGTTAATGTGAAATGTATTAAGGATAAAGATAAAAAATGTTTTTCTTATAAGAGAATATTTAACATAGATAGATGATATATATTTTGATCAACTTTTCAATGAAGGTAGTCATAATATGATTGACTTCAATGACCCTACACCCTAAATAAAATTATATATTTTATTTTTATCATCGTGCTAATAAAATCAAAGTTTAAGAGACTTTAAAAAAATGAACCGTGAAAAAGTATGAGCTGATGATATTCCAATAGAAGTGTGAAAATGCTTAGGAGATTAAGAAATTTCTTAGCTTACTAAACCTTTTAATATTATTTTGAAGACTAAAAAGATGTCAGATGAGTGGAGAAAAAGTGTGTTGGCTCCTAAGAATAAAAGTGATGCACAAATGTGTTTAAATTATGAAGAAATTAAGTTGTTGTGTCATACGTTAAGATTGTGGGAAAGAGTAATTGAGCATAGGTTATGATGTAATACTATTGTTTCATAAAATCAGTTTGGATTCATGCTAGGTAGGTTTACTATGGAAGCTATGCATTTGTTGAGAGATTTGATGGATAAGTATAGAGAGAGTAATAATATATATATATATATATATATATATATATATATATACTAAATTCGAGAAAACACATGATAAAGTTTCAAGAGAAATGTTGATCTCAATACCAGTGTTAGGGTCGAGTCGGCCGTGCACGATAAGTTTCGAAAGAGAAAGAGCGTGACGTCAAATGAAACTTGCCCAATGCATATTGACCAAAAATTCAAATAACTGAAATGACCTTTGTTCTTGAAACGGATAGCGCCATGACATTCGGGACAACTAAAAGCTAAGATCGACATATATATTGGTTGGGGTTGTTGATGAAAATATTAAAATTATACACACTGGTCGAGGTTGCATCAATGTGCCTGAACGACGACGATGTGGTGACCTGATTGATGCATAATTAATTCAAAAAAATATCCACCATAAAAAATCAACTTCTTCAATTTTATTTTTAAAATTGACGTGGAATTTAAAAAAAAATGAAATATTAATAACTAAATTTCCCTAATAATCCTAATAAATCCCTCTCCCCTCACTTAAACCTAAACTCACCAACCGTTTGCTCACGCACGCCACTCATGACTCAAACTCATGCTCACTTGACCCTCTCTCCCTCTCGACTCTCTCCACCTCACTTGCCCAACTTGCCACCATTGACCACTTCCGCCACCATCACCTAGGTAAGAACTCCTCCATCTCCTCCTCTTCTTCTTTCTTCTTTCCTTCTCCTTCTTTTCTTCTTCTTCTTCTTCTTCTTCATTTCTTCTTCTTCCTCCCTCATTTTCTCTTCCTCTTCCTCTCCTTTGTGGGCTCCGAAAATTCGGCCTCGGCCTCCACTCGCGTTTCTTATTCGGCGAGGGAGTTTTAACGAACTAAGTTCCAAGGTAAATTTTGGAAGGCAGATGGGTTTGTAGATAAGACACTACCCAGAGATTTCGCCCTCATTTGGTGAGGACTTTATGATCTGAGTTCTGGTTTCCTATAGGCGCAAGCCCCTATAATTAATTACCCTCACCGGTCACGAGAGAGAACTTTCGATTAAGGTAGTCGTCAATCAGAGACAACGTAAATACGTGTTATCTGGCATATAGTAGCAGTAATGGTTTAGGATATTGGTAGAATTGAATTTGGAAATGTGGGTTTTTGGATTTCGGTATATTTGATATTTAAAATAGGAAATTGCACCATCTAGCACTTAAAGCGGATGGTGGGGGAATGGGATGATGGACCGATCAAGATCCCATGGTTCCGTCGTCCCGGGCCATCTGGTCCCTTGTTCTACATTAGTCAGAGAAGGTAGTCGACCCATAACCTGACAGAAGGATCCTTGTCGGCAGCCATGGGTGCTTTTCCAAAGGACCTTGTAGACCGGGGTTGAATATGTGTCTAAGGGACAAATTTATAACCACCTTAGCTACGAGGGCTTTGGCCCTATCGATCATATCCTATGAATTATATCTCAAGGATTTAACGCCATTAAGGAGCGTATTGGCTCTGGCCATAACCGCTATATCTGTGGTGCCATTTGCGGCAAACGCCACTCGGTTCAGAGGGCCCCCCGGGCATAACCGTTTACCGCAGTGCCATTTGGCGGCCGAACTGCCGGTTAGAGGACACGTACCACGGTCCTTACTGGCAAAAGATTGTTGTTGAGAATGGATCCTAGTGATATTTTCGACTAGGCATTTGTCTCTTTGTGAGATAGATTTATTGATTTGTCCACCCGACAGACTGTTGCGGAGGGTGGGATGGACTTTGCTTTAAGTGTTTGATGGATTGATTTCATTTTTAAATATTTTGGAATTTTGGGATTTTTGAGATTTTTGTTGTTTTTGGATTTTTCTGGGATTTTGTGGGTGAGCACGTTTGAAAGTGTTTCTTAATGGAGCTTTGGTATTTGGAGATATTTGATTGGGAACCCTCCGGTTGAGATCTGCATTTCAACACGACCCATCGGGTGTGTTTGGAATCATTTGAAATATTTAGTTGAATTTTGTAGATGAACCCTTGTCGACTCTGTCGAGCTGTTGCAGATGATCGGGTTTCGTAGGCTTTTTGCCCTTATTAGTGAATTCATACTGTTGTAGGCCTTGATGGCCTAATATGAATGTTTTAAGCAATATACTGGTCGCCACAACTTTATATTTGCTAATGGTTCTGAAACACCTGTCGACTTCTATTGACCCGTATAGAAGGATCGGTTTCGAACCTGATTCACTTATCAACCCGCGCAGCATCCTTTGACGTCTCGTTTACCAATAACACGCTCGCCGGGCCCTTGCGGGTTTGGATTGTATTTATAATTAAACCCTTGTCGACTCCTTTTTACCTGCTAAGGAGGATCGGTTTAAATTTGATAACCCGCGCAGCATCCCTAGACGTCCCGTGTGTACCAATAAACGCTCGCCGGGGCCCATGCAGGGCTGAGATTTATACTTTCCCCTTTAGTGTACATATGTGTATACAGATTATAGTGCACGTGGGGGTACTATTAAATATTTGTAGACGCCTTATGTCTGCTGTACGGAGATGCAGTCGGTGTGGCGTGTTTTAGTTGTGGACGCCTTCTGTCTGCTTGTACGAATGTTGCAGTATTCGGTGGCGTAGAGCTTCTGAATAGACTTGTTCGCTGCTTCGTACAGGTAGACTGTCGTGCACTATTGTTGATTTTGTAGGCGGATCATAGTCAACTTAACTATCTCCTCCTTCATTTGTGGAGCTTGTAGATGAATGCTGTGTACATGATAGACCTTCACAGTCACATTGTGTGGCACACTTAATTTCTTCTAACATCTATGATCTCTTCGTCAGTGTTCGCACAGGATGTATAGGAGCTACCATACTTTCTTGCATGAAGATCAAGCTCTTTCTCCCATGACCCCTTTTTTTTAACTTAAAGATCACATATTACTTACAAACATACGTGATGATTTAGGAATATCCGTGGCGATCTTGGGCGAGACATGCTTGTGAACTTTTATTTGCAAGGGACAATGTATATTTACTCATATGTTTATATACACATCAACCTTCCTTCATCTTTATATGGTTATAAGTGTTCTTTTGCATATATTTGAATGATCACTACTTTTGACATCTCCATCTAGATCTTGTGCTCGTTGCTTCAAGGTTGATTTTCGAAGTAAATTATTTTGGAACTTTATTTAGTAACAATTCTGCTTGCTAGGAACTAAGACATTTGATAGTAATTTGATTCAATTGGTTGTAAAGGCATCTTGCCTCTAGTAGATTGTAGGGACACTTCATATTTTGCTTATATATGAGTGTTGTCAATCCATTTAGATTTGATTTGATTGAATGTTCAAGCCACCATATCACATCATCCCAAGCTCCCTTGTAGTTCATTGAGTTTGATCTTTCTATTGATGTATCTCTTTGAGTTGGATCATTTTTGGTGATAGAGATGAAGAAGGTTTCCTTCTATAAGACTCAAGTATATATTTTGTATGAGTTGAGTTTATTTTTGCGTTGAGTTCAAGTGTTGCATGACTGTTCAAATCAAGCTCTAATTTGTGTCTGTAGTCTTTTTCGGTCAAGCTCTTGGTATTCGAGTTCATTCAAATTCATTGCACCAATCTCCTTTGAGTTCAAATACAGTTCATGCTTATATGTTTGAATTCAAGTGCAATTTTACCTTCAAGTCAATGCTCGAGTTATTTGCACTTAGCTTTTTAAGCTCGAGTCTTTGTTCAAATTCACTTGAAATTCAGCCATTTCATGATTCACTATAGTTGTAGTTTAGGTTAAGTGAAATTCGATATGATTGGTCCAAATCTTAAGCTTCATTTAGGTCACAATGCAAGTTTTTTTTTTTGTTTAAGTCCTTGGATTTTCAATCCAATTTTGGCCAGCCTCCCGGCGTTCTCCCCGTTTAGGGAAAAACCAAGAGGCGACCATTTCCTCGACGCTACGTGGAGCGCTTAGGTAGGTGTCAAAAAAATGACACCGCGGTCGCGAATGAAAATTTTTATCCCCGCTGCTACGTGAGCATTTTAAGGGTTTTTATGTTTGTTGATTATAAGAAAGAAACAGTGTGTTAGAAAGAACACAGATTTTCCCCCTCTGCACCACTGGGCGTCGTTTCGGGTACTGTATATTGAAAAAAATAAGGACACCACATTTTTATCTCCCTTCGCGCAAGCGCGCACGGTTTCCCACCCTAAACGCTACTTGAGCGCCTCGGGGTTTGCCGGCTCGTTGCAAGCTTTGAAGAGGGATCCTTAAATCGTCGCAAGTATCGCACGTTTCCCAACCTAACGCTACGTGAGCCTCGGGGTTTGCCGTTCGTTGCAAGCATCGATAAAAGAACAATTTTTTTATCAAAATATTTTTTTTAATATGTAAATATATTAATATCTTTATATATAACAAATAATATATAACGATATATTATATATATAATTATATATATATATATACTATAAAATATATATAATTTATATACATATACTATATATGTATTAAATATATAATATACTATATATAAAGCACAAAGGAATAATTTTTCTTCAAAGGGAGAGAGATCGGGCATGGTCACGCACGGGTGAAGGAGATCGGGTAGCGTGAGCCTTGGGTGTGGCTGTTGGCTGCAGGCCGTGAGATCGCACAAGGGAAATGTCGGTAAGGGCGGATGGGACGGATGGCGCAGAGGAGTTCGGCTGGAGATCGGGTAGAGAAGAGGAGAGTGGAGGGGGAAGCGGTTATGGCAGGTAGGGAAAACAACTCTCTCTCTCTCTCTCTCTCACGGCTCAGGATTGGCACAGAGGAGCTTGGGGTTGGCTTCGGCTTAGTGGAATGGAGAGGAGATCGGTTGGAGGTTGGGGCTTCCGATTGGAGCAGTGAGCAGGAGAAGAGGGAGCTCGAGCGTGGAAACAGAGAAGGAGATCGGAGAGGCTTCGGACGGGATGAGGAGGAGGGGATCGTGGTTCAGCGACGGGAGCAAGCAGCGAACATAAGAGCCAACCCTTTCGTTTTACAGAAGCGGAGAAGGCGAGGATCGAGGCTCTGCGAACAGGAATCTCGCAGACATCCCGGAACGGCGCTGTGCTACAACGATTTTGCGGGATTTACGGATTGAGACGCGTAGGATTTGCTGGATTCGACGGATTCTCGATGGATACGAGGTTAGTCTGTTTTTTTTTGTTTCCTTTGTGCTTTATACAGAGGTCAACATCCTTCTCCTTTTATTTATTCTCCACAGCCTCAAAATCAATCAATCATACTCATTTTCCCATTCCCTGAATATTTCCATTTCCATTTCTCTCTAACATGTTACGACTAGGATGTCACAACAATGCATGATGCCATCTCTCTGATGTCACAACATCAATATTTTAAAATCATCTCAACATTGAAGTCTGATTTTATCTTAACATTGATGTCAGCACTAACAATTTCTACATCCACAATCATGCCCTCTACGCCATCTTGACATTTCTTCTTTTTTTTTTTCAATGTCATCTCAATATCGATGACCAACGTTGTTTTAACATCGAGGGCTCACACTATTTCCACATCAATGCTCAATGCCCATTGCACAATTTCGATGCTCGACTTTCGACAACATTACTGCATCCCCTCTTGATACCTAATACGACATCCATGGCTGACTCTTAACATTATAATATTAATCATTTTAAGCACAAATTCTTGTTAAATGACTTGTTATTTTTCATGTATTCTTAATATTCTACTTATTCAATTTTTATACACTATTTTTAAGATATAAAAATCATAATACAATGTCCAATTCATATCCCTGTCCTATACTTTAAATAATTGACGTATCGTTGTTGACATAATTTGTGTCGATTTGACTTGGATCGAGTCAAATCAGACCCAATTAAGCCCGATTGAGTTCGTTCAACTCAATTAAATTAAATCAACTCAAATCGAAATAAATCGACCCTATTCAAACTCAAATTGGGTCTTGCATAGACTCATTTTGTTCAGCCCAATCTCCAAAATTAATTCAAATCCTTCCCAATTCAGGAAAATTGAATATATGGCTTAGATTACCTTGAAATTCTTGCATCAACTCCACTTCCTTCCTATCAAATCTTAGGATTTTCTCGTTTAGAAGTGGATTTGGGGGGCTACAATAGGTATCAAGCTCAATCTTGGGCACTTGCAACTGAGTGTAGGTTGGCTAGGTTGGTGGAGGGTGCACGACCCTTCCGGATACGATGAGTAGCATGAATCTGCTCCACCCTTGATGTTGGTAGCCCTACAATCCTTAGCAGCCTAGCTTGTAGGGTTGCCATTGGGTGTTCAAGGTGATGCCAATCTCTAGGCAGATTTGGTCTCCTGTCCCTCCTATCTTTGGAATGAATCCCTTATTTTTTGCATCCTTGCTGTTGCTTTCTCCTGGCGACAAATTCATAAGAGCAAGTGGCTAAGGACTTAGCCACTTCATTGTACCCTTTAGCATTTACATGATTGTTGGTCAACTCCAACAGCTCTGCTAGAATTTCGAAGTGTCAAGCCTTGCTGTATATTCTGTCTGAATTTATTTTGTATATCTTTTGGATGATTGTACTTATTAATGGAGGTTAATTCAATGGAATATTGTATAACGAAAGCTTATGGCAATCAATATGCTAATTGTGTCCTTTTTCTGTTTGTTAATTAGTCACTGCAGCTTACCGTAATCATTTAAAAATGAATAAGCTGCATTAATTAGGTCAATTACAACTGCCATGCCATTGCAAATAATGTCAAGCTCAAATGTAGGTTCGAGTAGCAGTAAAGAAAGCTCATTACATGACAATGGCAAAAATGCTTCCACTGATGTGGATAGAAGTGCTCAGAATTCCTCCTCAATCAGGATTGAGTTAGCTTCTTCATTGTCAGGGGAGGTGAGACTTGTGATTCTATATGATCCAGCACTACCTTGTCCTAATTTCCAGATCCCAAGCTTGGAAATTCTTTGCAAAATGGTGGAGGATAGATGTCTGAAGTCGTATAAGATCCTTGAGCCGCATTTTTCACTTTTGAGGTTGCTGAAAGAAATGTGTCATTGTGTTATGGAATTAAGCTCCAATTCTTCAGAAGAACGAGGAAATATTGTACGTATAGCTTTTTATTAGATGAATATTGCATGTATGGTTCATGCACTTTCAAAATCACTATAAACGTAGCTGGTTTGCAGGATAGGTTTCAAGGAATGAATCCAATCATCTCAAATGGTCAACCAGAGTATGCAAATCTCCAAAACTACTCAAACAATAAGAGTGAGAGAGGTAAGGATTCTGAAGATATCAGAAATTCAGAAGCTCTAGCAAATGATTCACTTGGTTTAGTTGTGTTCCAGCCCCAGCATTCTTCTAGTAGTACGAAGACTGTTGCATTTTGTGACACAGACATTAGTAGGGGTGAAGAAAATTTGAAAATTTCACTTGCAAATGGACCCGCAGAGCGATATCCACCATTTCACTACATTCCTAGAAATATTGTTTACCAGAACGCTTATGTCAATATATCGCTAGCTCGAATTGGAGATGAGGATTGTTGCTCTACTTGTTCTGGAGATTGTTTAGCAGCATCTATTCCATGTCCATGTGCAAGAGAGACAGGAGGAGATTATGCTTATACTTCAGATGGTCTTATGAAGAAGGAATTTCTGGATGCCATCATCTCAATGAAGCGTGATCGGCTACAGAAGCACCTATATTTTTGTAAAGATTGCCCCATTGAGAGAATAAGAAATGAGATGATGCCAGAACCATGCAAGGGACATTTGATTAGAAAGTTTGTGAAGGAGTGCTGGAATAAATGTGGATGTAATAGAATTTGTGGAAATAGACTGGTGCAACGTGGAATAACAAGGAATTTGCAGGTCATACTGCTCTCCTTTTTTTGCAGAAGTTGGATTATATACTTTGTAGCTATTTTTTCTGTCCACAAACTTTAAATTTAAGATTTTTATCCTTTTTTTTTTTTCAAGAAACAGTCAATTTAATGTGTAGGGTTTGATAGCATGATTTAACGTGAATCTTGAACCTTCTCATTTTCTGCCACCAGGTGTTTTGGACTGTAGAAGGCAAGGGATGGGGGCTCCGTACCCTTGAAGAACTTCCTATGGGAGCTTTCATATGTGAATATGTTGGTGAAATTCTTACTAATACGGAGCTTTTTGATCGCCAGTTACTTGTGACTGGCAAGATGAGGCATACGTATCCTGTTCTACTCGATGCAGACTGGGGATCTGAACAAGTTCTGAAAGATGAAGAGGCACTTTGTTTAGATGCAACGTTTTACGGGAATGTTGCTAGATTTATCAATCATAGGTAAATTTTCTTTTACATTGTATGTTACATGCATTCTTTATTTTGTTAAAATTTTCTATTTTTGTTTCAGAGGTAGTATTCCTTAAATTTATATTCTAATGCATGACCAACCTTATTAGTTAGTTGTATTTATAAATTTTTGGAGTAAAAGCTCAAAATAGTCTCCCAATTATTGATAAATGTCTAATTTAGTTTTAGAGTTTTGCATTGCTCCAATTTAGTCTCTCAACTATTTAAAATTGATCCAATTTAGTCCTAAAGCCTAAAATAAGAGTTAAAGTTAAACTCCAAATTTAAATATAAAAGTATTTTAGGTACTACAAACTCCAAAGCTAAATATGAGGATATTTTAGGTATTTAACAAATATGAGGGTATTTGTTAAAAAAACTTTAAATTAATTTCTGGAATATCAAAACTATAGTTCAATTTTTGTTGACTAAATATGTGATAAAGACTTTAAGAGCTCTAAATGACAACTTCACATCTTAACAACAAGAATCCTCTTTATATGCAATCAAAAGAACTTTCACCAACTTATTTTCAGGATATATAAAAAAAGACATCAACAATATTCCACCATTGATTTCAGTTTAAACAAGAATAACTAAACTTGATTTTAAAAGATAAACAACATGTCTCAAATTAGAAACAAAACAGTCATTGTAGATCAAAACTTCTAAGAACAAAAATATCAAAATCATATGAACGAAGGATATTAAGAAGATAAACAAACCTAGCTGTCTCTATGTCACACATCGCAATCCATCTCCGTCTCAGGATGTCGAAGCTCATCGTGATCGATCACGATCACTCTCAGTAGAAGATGTCTATGGAAATCAAATTAAAGCACATCATCTCGTTCGCGGTGCATCTCGCTCACGACCTACTCACAATGCATTTTCTCACTCGTAGAACATCATCATGCTTGCAAATGCAAGTCTTCTCCCTCACACAATCAGTCTCTAGTTTCGTCTACAGGTATTTGTAGGCTCCAAAAATTTGCGCCCCAACCTCCTTGTTTTCTTTTGGGGGAGTTTTAACAGATTAGGTTCCGGGAAAAAAATTGGGAAGGCAAATTGGATTTGTAGATAAGTCACTGCCCAGAGATTTCACCTTCATTTTGCGAGAACTTTATAATATGAGTTTTGGTTTCCTAATTCCTATAGTGCAAGCCCCTATAATTAATTACCCTTCCATATAACGAGAGAAAACCTTCGATTAAGGCTAGTAATTAATCAGATATGTAAAGACACATAGTATATGGCATATAGTAGCATCATGGTTTTGGTTGTTTGAAAACTTGATATTTAAAAATTGAAATTTTCACCATCTTGCATTAAAGCGAATGGTGGGGGAATGGATGATGGACCTGATCAAGATCCCATGCTTCCGTCATCTCGGGCTATCATGATCCCTAGTCTACTTAGTCATAGAAGGTAGTCGACCCAACTTGACAGAAGGATCCTTGTCAGCAGCCATGAGTTGCGTCGTCCAAGGGTACCTTATAAACATGGGGTGGATATTTGCCTAAGGGGACAACTTTAAGTTCACCTTAATTGACAAAGAGTTCAAATTTGTCTACCTCGACAAATTATTGCGAATGGTAGATAGATTTTGTCTTAAGCGTTGATGATTGATTTCAATTTTAAATATTTTGAGCTTTGATATTTTTGTAGTTTCATGGGTGTTTGGGAGCATTTTGAAGCATTTGGAGGCATTTGCAATATTTGGAGGTAACCCCTCCGGTTGAGATCTACGTTCAACACGGCTATCATCGGGGTGACTTATAGAGAATTTTATTTATGGGTTTAACCTTGTCCATTTTGTCTACATGTCAACAAAAGATCAAGTTCATTATAGGCTTTATGCCATTGGCAGTTAACCATTCATTTAATAAACTTTGAAGGCCTAATATAAACTATTAAATAAATATCCCGGTCGATATCATGACCTTATATTTGTTTGTTAGTTCAAGCCATGTTAACTCCCTTCCTATCAAGGAGGGGAATTGGACTTGAACTTAAGTTCACTTTTTAACCTATGCATCATCCTCAGATGTCACGTGTGTAATACAATATGTTTGTCGGGGCCCATACAGGTTCATGATTGCATGTGCACTTCTCTGTATTTAGGTGTATACATATCATAGTGCACGTGCGGGGGCATTTTTGGATATTTGACGTATCTTCTACAGCAGCTTGTAGGAGCTTGTGTTTGTCATAATCCTTTTGTATTTGTTTGTCGGTAATGTGTTGAGTACACGATTGGTATTCTTCAGCGGCCTGGAGGAGCTTGTATCTACTGCGTATTATCTGGTGTTTGCTTGCATATAGCATGTAATGCGTATGACCGATCTCCTACAACCCCGTAGATATTTGTACTTTGCTATGTATTATCTACTCTTGCTTTTAGGGAGCCGGTGCATATGCAGATTGTATAATTGATGTGTTCTCTTGAAGTTGAAGGGTTGTTGATTACAATTAGGAGACACTGGTCATATGCAGATTGTATCAATTATCTTCCTTCGTGGATGTTACATTGTGTGCATTGCACATTCTCCGCGCTTTGCTTATGAGCATGTTATTGCATCATCTTCTATTGTCATCCATATGTGGCTTGCTTGTTATATACATCATGGATCTTTTGTCCTTGAAGGTGACTTCGGAAAGCTCCCTAGTGATAATTGTCTTTACGACATTTTTGTCCTATTTGGCATGAAGGCTTTTGAATGCTTGTGGGAAAACTTCGTGCTATTGGTTGTAGGCATATTACCACATTCTCCATTTGATCATTGCATGCATATTGATTTGCTTGAATGGTCTGAGATAATTTTGTTTTATCATTTCTTATATGTCTCTTGAGAGCTTGTTTTCCATTCATCATAAATCCCTATGTCTATCGCAATCGTCTCAGATCAACTAATTGCATGATTGAGATGAACATTGTGAATCAATCGCTATCATCCATATGCAAGTTTTGTTATCCATCAAAGGCATCCTATCTTATCATGAAATCAGGTGGTGTCCCTTACAACTTTCGTATTGCTTGTGAGCGAGTTATGTTCGCAACTTCATTAATTGACACATATAAACAAGCCGTATTGTTGTTTTGCCCCTTATAAGTCCTTCATTTGATCACTTTAATTTAATGACTGAATAATCATGATTGTAATTCAATATTTTCATCTTCATACTGATCATGTATTCATTGATTTTTTGCTTGCACAATCAAATTCATTAATTAACACTCATTTTTTTAAAGTGATTATTCAATCATTAAATTAAAGTTTGATTCTTTATTGTGCAAACTTAATACTTCTACATTTAGTTCAAGTTTAAGTTCAAATCGTTTGAGTCCAAGTCGTCGTTGTTCAATGTGTGAGTTCCATTTTGTTCATACCCAGTTCAAGTTCAAGTTTACAAGTCCCCTATTCAGTCCAAATTTCGGCAGGCTCTTGGCGTCTTTGCCGTTTAGGAGAAAAACCCGAGAGACAGAACCTTTCCCTCCACACTACGTTAGCGCTTCAGGTAGGTGTCGAATGACACTGCGGTCGCATTTTCTTCAATCTCTATCATGCTATGTGAGCGCTTAAGGATATTCGGGTACCTGTTTAAAAGACGGTGCAATTTTTCTTTCCCCTGCTACACTACGTGAGAGCTTAAGGATACTTATTTTTCATCCTCGTCTCGTTGTGTGAGCACTTCGAGGCTTATCCGCCTCTTTGCGAGCATCACATTGGTTTTCCTCCCACCGTGCCACGTGAGCGCGTAGGGAATTCCGCCAGCTCGTCACAAGCGTCATGTGCGGGATTTTTTGAGTTAGAAATTTATACCCGTGTAATGTAGAGACGAGGTTGAGGCAGTGATGAAGCTCAAACATACATAAAACACAAATTTCCCTCTTATTTTTTTGCACTTTTCTCTTTTTTTATTTTTCTTTTCTCTTCTTTTATTTTTTTAAAACTTCTTCCTTATTTTATATTTTGCTTTTTTTTTCTTTATATATCTATATTTACTTTTAGTAGTAATAATAGTAATACTAAATAATAATAAAACTAATTAGTATTAATAATGACAAGTGATATTAGCATTAACCGTAATACAGTAAGTGAAATATTAATATACACTAATACACTCTGTGAAGGTGATCGAGTAAAGGCTTGAAGAGTTGGAGGTGGCGCAGCTTGAGGAAGATTGGTCGGATGGTCTCAGCTTCAGGAATCTTGGCGTTGGATTGTTCTAGCATGGAAGGTCGAAGGCGTCAGGTTGCTTGGGAAGGTTACTGACATCGGCTAGGGTGGAGTTCTTCGATTCAGTAGGGAGCAGATTGGGAAAGGCGTACGACAGAGAGGTTCTTGCGAATCAACCGATGGGTATGGGTACTTCCGTTGACTTGGGCATGTGAAGCCTTCAGCTTGTGGTGAAGAGGTGACGTCGTGAGGATGGGTTAGAAGTGTCGGTTATGGACTGATTTCAACAGGTGGAGGGGTTTCAGCTAAATAGAGGAAGAAGGCAGTGAACATGAGGAGTTCGGTGGTGAAGGTTGCGGCGGTGCGGGCTCCGAAAGTTTGGCCCCGACCTCCCCGTTACTTTTTTGGGGGAGTTTTAACGGATTAAGTTCTGAGATAAATTTAGGAAGGCGGGTTGGTTTGTAGATAAGACACTACCCAGAGATTTCACCCTCATTTTGCAAGGACTTTATGATCTGAGTTCTGGTTTCCTATAGGCGCATGCCCATATAGTTAATTACTCCTCCTGCTCACGAGAGAGAACTTTCGATTGAGGCTAGTCGTTGATCAAATATGTAGATATACGTATATATGGCATATAGTAGCAGCATAGGCTTGAATTTTGGGTAATTTGATATTTAAAATTAGAAAATTCAACCAAAAATTTTTGGGCTCCAAAAATTTAGCCTTCCCCCGTTACTTTTTCGGGGTAGTTTTAATGGATTAAGTTCCGGGGGTAAATTTTGGGAAGGCGGATTTGGTTTGTAGATAAGACACTACCCAGAGATTTCGCCCTCATATTCCGAGGACTTTATGATCTGAGTTTTGGTTTCCTATAGGCGCAAGCCCCTATAATTAATTACCCCTCCCGCTCACAAGAGAACATTCGATTAAGGCTAGTCGTCAATCAGATACATAGAGATATATACATATGGCAACATGGGCTTGCGTTCGTCTTGGAGCAGGTTGGAGGATGGTATAGAGGAGTTGGGGCTTCTGGTTCGTGGCTTAGGAGGGGAGGCAAGGGTCGGTCACAAGGCAGAAAGGGCGATGGTCAAGTCTTGGTCGAACAGAGTTGGGGTCTTTGCGTGAGAAGAGGAATGCTCTCTCTCTCTTTCTCTCTCTCTCTCTCTCTCTCTCTCTCTGTGGATCAAAAGAATCTGGAGATATAGGCATCAGGTCGGCAAGAGGAAAGCAAGCGGAGTTCCGGTGCTTGAGTTCGGCCTGGAGTAGGGAATCGATGGGATCTTTCCGGGTATAGAGGAAGGGATGTCGGGTTGGTGTTAGGGATTGAGGGGATTCGAGAGCTATAGAGGTAGGTTTGGTAGGAGCAGTGGAGTTTATGTCGTGAAGGAGGTTGGATGGCTTTGGTTTGTTGGGATCTCAGAAGAGGCGAAGGAAATAAGTGGGAGGTTTCACGAGCGGGGAAAAACCGGAGCTTACGGGAGGTTGAGTTTTTTTTAATGACATGAAGGGAGAAGAGTCGAGGCGGGATTCAAGCAGAAATCGTGGGATGCGACTTAAATGGCGCCGATCTGTACGAGGTAAGCGGGTTTTGAGTCTAGTTTTTAGGATTTTCTTTTTCTTTTTTTGGTAGAGGCAGACCTAAAAAGGCTTGGTTAGAAAATATTAGGAATGATCTTTCTTTATTAGATTTAAACGAGAATTTGACCTTAATAGGACACAATGGAGAAAAAGGATTCATGTAGCCGACCCCACGTAGTGGGATAAAGGCTTGATGTTGTTTTTGTTGTTCTTCTTCTTTATATAGAGGTTAACAGACGAGTTGAATCAAAGGAATCTCGTTTCGATTAGAGTAGGAGGGGGTTGTGAAAGGAAGAGGCGAAGAAGACGAGCGATATTCATGTGCGTGAGGTCGAAGAACCGAAACCCTTATTTCGTCGTCAATTTTATTAACACGAATGGAGGAGAATCGAGGCAAAGCATGTGAGGTCGACTGCAAAAGGCGCCTTTCACAGAGGTATGGGGCACTGTAGCAATATTTTCGCAAGAGGTTTGGGATTTCAGCAGGATCTGCGTATAAGCACGACTGAGGTATGAAAAGAAATTTTTACTTCTTTGGTATGGAGGTCAACATTATTATAGTGGGAAGACGAGGTAAAAAGTATTTTCACTAAAATACACACAAAGAAGTGAAGCCTTGCGACTTCTTCCATCAATTTTAATGATAAATTTAACAAAGGGACCAAATTAGATAATTTTAATAGTTGAGGGAATAAATTAGGGCAGCGCAAAATTCAGGGACTAAATTGAGTATTTATCAATAGTCAGGGGACTATTATTGAGTTTTTACTCTAAATTTTCATTATTTAGCCATTAGAGTGTTTTAAGTATTCCTCGAGGTTTTGAAGGACCAAACCTTCAAACATGTCCCCTTATTCTAAAAAATAAAATTTTCGCATTTCCATGTTTACTTTAGACCTAGGATGGATGTTTATTAAAAGGGATAATCTTAAGTCGAACTTAGCTAACAGAGGGCATTGTGTCCTATCAAGTATACTACATGATTCACTACACAACATGTTTTTAAGATATTGGGAATTTATGGACTCTCACTATGATTATAATTTAATAATGCAATTTTTTTACAAAATCACCCAGTCAAAGGGCCCCAATCATAACCCGATCATAGGACCTCGATCATAATCTTTTATTTGTGCTTTCATTTTGTTGTAAAACTATCGATTGGAGGACACATCTCACATATTATTGGCAAGATATTGGTTGAGATAGATCATTAAAATATGCTCAATAATACATTATCTTTTTTCTAGTTGAGTTTATTCTTAAAATTTTCACATCGTCAAACTACTGTAGATGATGGGTTGATTGTTGCTATAAACTGAGCATGATAAATTTTTCTCTTGTTTTTTTAGATGATATGTCTCACATTCTTATTGGTGAAAGCTTATTTGAAAGTGAACATAATAATATGTTCAACAATATATTGTCATTTTTTTAATTGAGATTATTGTTAAATTTGACACTCTGTCAAACTACTGTGGATGATGGACAGACTATTGGTTTAAGTTTAGTCTGACAAGTGTTTACCATTGACCTAAAACAAATTCTAAGGGTTAGATTATTGACAAGTATCCTTCTTTAAGTCTACTAATGCAAAAACATATAACAAAAGGCATGTTTGATTTTCTTGTATCTTTTGCAAGAGATAAATCAAGTCAACTATTTTGCAAAGTCCGTCAAAACACAAAGCTTGTGATAGAAAAAACTCTACATTCAAATCTCAAAACTGTCTAGATGTAATCATCATCATTAAGTTTATTAACCATAAAGTGTTGAAGTGATGATAATCTCCATTAGCTCAATAAGCTATTGTATCGAGCTAAGAAAATTTAAATTTGATTCCTAATCATTGGATCAAATCTATCTCAAAACCAAAAGTAATTGTCAAACTTCGATTAGCTCAACAAAGCCAAGATATAACGTTAATCGAAAGATAAGTTTGCAATATTAAATCTCTACTTTTCAATGTTCAATTCATATTTTTATTGACATTTGTGAATATTTCTAGAGATCTACCATGAAAACCATTGATGTGATTGATGAATCGGCCGATTTGATTAGGGAGAATAAGGAAGTTTTCTATCAAGAAGAAGCTATTTAGGAATGTTCTTAATCAAAGGAGAATTATTTAGGAAAATTTTAATTACAATTGGGAGGGAAAGAGATCTAATTTGAATTATTATTTGCTGTGGATTAATTAGGAGATGTTTCTTAATTAAAAAGTGTTGATTTGGAGGCTGATTTGACAGAATTAATTAGGGGATATTCCCTAATTGGAGATGACAGATTTGGGGCTGATTTGGGGGAATGATTTAAGATGGAATTGGGGAGGGCTATTTTGAAATTTGTTATTTATTGTTTGCTATAAGTTTATATTATGTTTTGTATGCAGAATTTTGTGAGTGATTGTTGTTTATGAATTTTGTAAAGGATTCTAGCGGCATCTAGATTTGTGAGAGGTCCTCCTCTCAAAAGAGGACAATTGTATCTTGTTTTTGCATATTTCTAGGTTTATCAATAAATAAAAAATCTGTTGTTTGTTGAATTTTTTTTTGTTCATTCGCTATTTTTGATATCGAGGCGTATCAAATTAGTATCATAGCACTTTTTTGGGACCTGTGGTAGCAAAGGTGTTGGCGTTGGAAAGGAAGATGGAGTAAATCAAATCCGATGTGGAGTGTAATTTCTTAACCATGGAAGGCTTATATCTATGGAAAACCGATTGAGAAGGGTGGAGGAGATGTTAAGGAAGCTCATGGAGATGCAATCTAAAACTCCACTAGTTGTTTTGATTGCTAAACCTAATCAAGATTTGATCGGGATTCCCTTGGCCGAATCTAAGGGAAAGGAGATCGGGAGGAGTTCGTTAAGGGATGATCGGGAGGTGAAAATTTTGAGGGAAGAAAAGGAGATGTCACCATTGGAACCACTTCCAGGAGGGGAAAAGGTAAAGGGGTGGGATTTTTTTGCTGAGCTGCATATTTTGGGAGGAGAAGAAGATGAGGGAAAGATAGAAGCACCATACATAGTTCAGCCATTTTTACACTAGTATCGAGAGGTGTTCCAGCCAGCTCAGAATTTTCCTCCTCCATAGGAAAATCAGATTATTATTTTGAAAGGAGTCTCATATATTAGTGTTCATATGTACTATTCTTCCTAATCTTGGAAGGATGAGATCGAAAGATTGATCAGAGAGATGTTTGCTTGAGGCAGGGATCATTCGACCCAATGACAATCCATTTTTTATTCCAGTGCTTTTAGTGCAGTGCTTCAGCAGTAGTTCCTTCGTTCCACCTTAAGAACAAAGTGGCACTTTGGGAGGGGAGTATTGATGGACCGTCCGATTTGATTGTGATGGAATTAAGAAGTTTTCTGATAAAAAATAAGCTACTTTGGAATGTTTTTAATCAAAGGAGAATTATTTAGAAAAATTTTAATTACAATTAAGAGGGAATTATTTAGTGCAAGAGATCTAATTTAAATTATGATTTTGTAGGGATTAATTAGAAGATGTTTCCTAATTAAAAAGGGCTTATTTGGAGGGGATTAATTACGAGATGTTTCCTAATTTGTGATGACAGATTTGGGGGATAATTTGAGAGGGAATTAGAGAGGGATGGGGGGGGGGGTGGTTGAAATTTGATTGATTTATTTGCTCTGTGTTTGGC
>NW_021318693.1:9989335-10002090 GCF_001605985.2 Dendrobium catenatum
TGTCTCTTGTTTTATCTCAACCATGTGGATTGCTTTCTCAATCTCTCTCATGACTCTCAGTTGCAACCTCTAAAGTTGATCCTTTATAAACAAGTGGGCAAAGTCAAAAAGGTTCAAACATCAACCTATATGTGTCACGACCTGACTCGGTGAGCTTGCATAGGCGAGGTGGGAACGGAGGTCGGACGGTAGACTAAAATATCAAATCTCTAAAACTATCACCATAAAATTTGAAATAGCCACTAAAACAATAAAATTTAAAATGCATAAACATAATCTCAAACAGATTTATATAATAATCTTTCTTCCGACGCTCCTCTCCTACGGTATACATTTTCACCCTTTCTACTCATTTTGATTTAACTTAAACTTATCTGAAAAATTGTAACAACTAACAGTGAGCCAATGCTTAATAAGTAAAACACAATTCTAAACTACTATAATCAAGACAATGAACAATATATTAGATGTTATATTTCATTTAAAACATAATATAAATTGATTTTTTATAAATATGTTATTAAACATATCATATATCGTAAAATTATATCTTTCATTTTCATTTTCATTTTCATATCAATATTTGTAACTTTCTCATTTCGTATATATTATAACCGTCACAGGAGCCACCGTTTAGTACCATAAAAGTACTTCTTTACCATTTCTTTTTTCATATCCTTTACCATTTTAACGTACATGAGTACAACGTCTCCAGTTAGAACCATAAGATAGTGAGCTCCATCAATTCAGCATGCACATGCATTCACTCAATATAACAATCATATCATAATCATATCATCTCATTTCTATTGCATATGAACTTTATATGATAATGCTATAAAATGTAATATATAAATTGCATGATCAATCATTGTACAAGAGTAACAGAATCATGATCTAAATTAATCATAAAAATTTCATAAATATATTTGAACTTTCAAAACATATAATTAGAGAGAAACAAAAGTCATTACTGTAAATAAAGAATCATGTATACTTACTTCGATTTAAAAGATTTGATTACTCCGCTCGAACACCTTCCTTCAAGATCCACGATTATCACCTATAAGTATTAATTTAGTATCTAACAGCTAAAGCTAATAATCTCAAATTTAATCAATCTATTCCTATGAAACTTTTAAAGGTTCTCTTTCTCTCACTCTCTCTAATTTAAAATATAAGGCATGCATTTTCTAAAAATTCATTTTTAATCCAAGTAATCCCTTTTTCATTACTTAAAATAATTCAAATTTTTTCTATTTTTCGTATTTAAATTAATTAAAAATTAGGAAAATATTCTTTTGTGAGAAAAACTCAATTTATACTCTTAGAAACCCTCTTAGGACCTTTATGAACCATATTTGTAAAAGCACTTTCTAAATTTTCAACTTTAGGGAAAAATCCTAAATTTTCCAACCCAATAATTTTGAAAAAAAAACCTCATTTTCAAGCATAAAAGTATCTCCTAAACCTATCTATCCTATCATTCTCTTAAAGAAATTTAAAAGTTTCCTCAAACCCTAGATTTTTTTCTTTAGAAAATCCCAAGGAAATACATGAGAAATTGTTAATAAGAACTCATCTTACTCTTCCCTACGATTTCCCTTCGATCTCCTTCACAAACAGCCGCCGGAATCCGCCCCTAGGGTTGCCGTCCTAAGCTTGCCCATGTGCCTCCCTTCCGCCTCCGCCTCTTCTCACGTTCGGTTTCGGCCGAACGAACAAAATGGGGACCGAATTCATTTGGTCCCCTTAAGAGGAAATTAATGGTTTAGGCATAATGTCCTAAATGCCCTTCCATGACTCATTTTGCTTTAATCTCACTAAGGGTATATTAGTCTTATTCGAAAGTTTTAAAAACTTTGCCAATTTTTAATTCCCAAACTAATCGAAATTCCATATATATTCTTTATTCCGTTTTGCTCAAAATTTTATGTTCAATTTAATAAAATTAATTTTGTTAAAATCCGATGACTTTGAAAAATTTACTTAAATCTCGTTGCGGCGCATCAAAAAGCGTGTGAGGTCTAAAATTAGCATTTTTTGGGTTTTACAATTCTCCCATCCTAATAAAAATTTTGTCCTTGAAATTTACATACAACATCTAGTTACAAATTAACCAACATCTTTCATTTCCATTAACATACATTTTAACATAGAACAGAACAAACTAAACACCTGAAATATCATAACAAAATAATATGATCAACCTCAAAATATCCGACATAACATAACAAGATAAACTACTAAATCTCAAACACCAAAACATCAGATTTAATATTACAAATCACTAAAAATAGACAATAAAGTCATCTCTATTGTCATTGTCAGGATCTACTGATTCATTGGGCTCCTGCTGAATCAAAGTATAAACTCGTGGTCGAACATTCTGCCTGGATTGATTTTGCACTGAACCTGCAACTAATGGCTCTATCATCTTTTGTTTGTCAAAGTTCCTTTGTGAAGGTGTTTTATTTGATCTCATTTTTCCTGAAGTCTTCTGAACCAATGCAGGATAATATTTTGCCATGTGTCCAGGCTGATGACACCAATAGCAAGTATTGGAACCAATCAAACATTCACCCTTATGCAATCTGCCACACTTAGCACAAGGTTCCATAACTTTATTTATAGTTGCACCCTTGACTCCATTAGGACTAAACTTGGGTTTCCTCTCATTTGATCCCTCAGTTTGATTGATTTGAATATCCTCTTCAAAACTCTTCCTTTTATGTTGATCCCTTCTCCTCTGAGTAGCTTGCAAATATGATTCAATCATTTGGGCCCTCTCTACCAGAGTAGAATAATCCTCAATGCCAAAAGGAATCAAAGGTTGTCTAATGATATCCTTCAAACCAGATAAGAAACGATGACACTTCTTTTCTGCAATGGGTATCTTCCCAATCTTCTGCCTCTATTGGTCCACCACTTGAAAACATCGGAGGCTTCATATCTTGGAATAACTTTAAATTTTTATCCATTGGAGAACTTCCACTACCTCCAACCTGGGTCTAAGTGTTCTTAATCATTTGGGTAAAAGATTCCATAGTAGCATTGATGCTATTACTCGAAGGCTCTGCTACAACTGGTATCTCCCTCCTAATTTCTCTCGTAGTGCCATCAGTGACATCATTTTCAGGATCCATAGCTCCGAAACATAACGCGATGAAATAAAATTAGTAGTCTACAATAATTATATCCTATAGCTTCTCTAACATATAGAATCATTCTATTGGCTCTTTCATATTAATCAATATTAAACCCTTTGCTTTGATATAATTTTTGTCACGACCCGACCCAATGAACTCGCATAGGCGAGGCGGGAACGGAGGTCGAACGGTAGACTAAAATATCAAATCTCTAAAACTATCACCATAAAATTTGAAAGAGCCAATAAAACAATAAAATTTAAAACACATAAATATAACCTCAACCAAATTCATATAATTGCCTTTCTTCCGATGCTCCTCTCCTACGATATACATTTCTACACCTACTCATTTTGATTTAATTTAAACTTACATGAAAAAATTTAATAACTAATAGTAAGTAAAACACGCTTATAAATTACAGTAATCAAGACAAAATGAATAATATGCTAGATGCTATATTTCATTTAAAATATTTGTAAATTTCTTATTTCGTATATATTACAACTATCATAGGAGCCACCGTCTAGTACCATAAATGTACTCCTTTATCATTTCCTTTTTCATATCCTTTATCATTTTAACACGCTTATAAATTACAGTAATCAAGACAAAATGAATAATATGCTAGATGCTATATTTCATTTAAAATATTTGTAAATTTCTTATTTCGTATATATTACAACTATCATAGGAGCCACCGTCTAGTACCATAAATGTACTCCTTTATCATTTCCTTTTTCATATCCTTTATCATTTTAACGTGCACGAGTACAGCATCCACAGTTAGTACCATAAAGGGGTGAGCTCCATCAATTCAACATGCACATACATTCACTCAATATAACAATCATATCATAATCATATCATCTCATTTCTATTGCATGTGACTTTATATGATAATGTCATAAAATGTAACATATAAATTGCATGATCAATCATTGTACAAGAGTAACATAATCATGATCTAAATTAATCATAAAGATTTCATAAACATGCTTGAACTTTCAAAACATATAACTGGAGAGAAACAAAAGTCATTACTATATATAAAGAATTATGTATACTTACTTCGATTTAAAGGATTTTATTACTCTGCTCGAACACCTTTCTTGAAGGCCCACGATTATCATAAACATTAATTTAGTATCCAACAGCTAAAGCTAATCACTCAAATTTAATCAATCTATTCTTATGAAATTTCCAAAGACTCTCTTTCTCTCTCTCTCTAATTTAAAACAGAAGGCATGTATTTTCTAAAAATTCATTTTTAATCCAAGTAATCCCTTTACCATTACTTAAAATAATTCAAAATAATTTCTATTTTTCGGATTTAAATTAATTTAAAATTAGGAAAATATCTTTTTGTGAGAAAAACTCAATTTCTACCCTTAGAAACCATCTTTTAGGACCCTTAGGAATCATATTTGTAAAAGCACTCATCTTTTAGGACCCCTAGGAACCATATTTTTAAAAGCACTTTCAAAATTTTCAACTTTAGGGAAAAACCCTAATTCTTCCAACTCAATAATTTTGAAGAAAAACCTCATTTCCAAGCATAAAAGTATCTCCTAAACATATCCTATCATTCTCTTAAAGAAATTTAAAATTTTCCTCAAACCCTAGATTTCTTTCTTGAGAAAATTCTAAGGAAAAACATGAGAAATTGTTCATAAGAACTCATCTTAATCTTCCCTACGATTTCCCTTCGATCTCCTTCACAAACAGCCGCCGGAATCCGCCCCTAAGGTCGCCGTCCTAGCCTTGCCCGTGCGCCTCCCTTCCACCTTCGCCTCTTCTCACATTCGGTTTCGGCTGAACGAACAAAATGGGGACCGAATTCATTCGGTCCCCTCAAGAGGAAAATAATGGTTAAGGCATAATGTCCTAAATGCCCTTCCATGACTCATTTTCCTTTAATATCACAAAGGGTATATTAGTCTTATTTTAAAGTTTTAAAAACTTCGTCAATTTTTAATTCCCAAACTAATCGAAATTCCATATAGGTTATTTATACCGTTTTGCTCGAAATTTTATGTACAATTTAATAAAATTAATTTTGTTAAAATCCGACGACTTTGAAAAATTCACTTAAATCTCATCGTGGCGCATCAAAAAGCGTGTGAGGTCTAAAATTAGCATTTTTTGGGTTTTACAATATGATACATATTGCTTTTGCACATTATAATCATAGGGTTCTATTCTAAAAGTTAAGCTCTCAAATTACAAATACATGTTTTAAAGCAACTATCTCAATCATGGCTATGTTGATATCAAGTCTCAACTAGAGGGGATCTTTTGTTATAAAATGCCTCTTAAATTTAAAAAAAAATAATTTTGAGCTCAAATATTGATGAAAATGCAAAAAAGATTTTATAAAATAAAAAAAATCTTCAAATTAAATCTTCCACTATATGCCATGATCTAGCCTGGAAGCTCGAATTAACGAAGTAAAAACAGACGGTCAAATGGAAAAGTACAATTCTTTCAATATTAATAATTACTAAATAGATTAATATCCAAAAGTAACTGAAGAGCAACTAAAACAATTTTCCAATTTGAACACATAGCAAATCAGTTCTTATCTATTTTCATTTGATCATCTTCTTCTGTACACTAACTTTTCTCTTTAAATCGTTTAACCCACAATAGATTTACCTGAAAATTTTCAATTCAATAATTTGAGTTTTTTCTATAACAAACTCAATGGTTGATTATAGTTTATAGCATAGCAATTAAACATGCATACAAGTAGTCATATTCATTTATTAAACTTTTAATTTATCATATATATGAATATTCAATATATATGTAGATCAAAATTTTTATTTTATTTTAAACTTCATTCTTTTAACATTTCATTTATGATAGGATCACCAACTAATTTTATCTTGTACCACTGAAGGTATGACTATTTTCATTCATTTTCTATTTAACATGCACATGTAAGTTGCGTCCCAACTAGTACCACAAGGGAGAGAACTCCTTATTTTTCCATGCATGTACCTTTTTATTTTCAATTTTTCTCATTCTATATTAAAGTTTATTCTTTTACTTTAAAACATATTTTCCCCATATACATAGTAATATTAATATAAACATTATGACTTCATAAGAAGCTCTTTCTGTTTCTTCAACATGAAATATAATCATATTAATATGAATACTTATAATCACCCACTTCACTACTTTCGTGTTGAAAATCCTTCCAAATTTTTTCAGTTTCTAAATGGCCTCTTTAATGCAACACCTAAACTTTCTTTGGAAACTCTTGTTATCTTATGTACTTTGACTCAGCTCAAAGATTTAAATTCTTTACCGTTCCAAATAAAATTGATCTGCATTAATTATTGCTAAACAACTTTCTAAAAATCAAATATCGTCAGGATAACATTGAATTAATTGGATATTGTTAAGATAACTTCAAATGCATCGCCCATCATTTATATAATGTTGAATGCTTCTAATTTGTTATTTTCTAATTACAATTTCATCATCTACTATTAATCTCTAGAATGATTGAAATTTAAATATTCTTAAATTAAAATTAATTATCTTGTTTAATTTTTTTCTTCCTTCCTCATCAAATATAGACTTCCACCAATCTGATTTTTTATTGATCAATAATATACTATTGTTTTAGTCAAAATTTAAAAATTACACATTTATTTCTTGTCTAAATTTGAACAGAAAAGATAAATTTAAATTACTTACTCTGTCCCCATTGTAAAAAAATGGAGGCTCAAGAACTCTTTCTTTTTCTTGTTCCTCTCATTGAGTCTATATCTTTCGAAAACCTCAACAGTAGAGAAATTCTCCTTCCAAATTTTCTCTTGCACACAAATTTCTCTCTCTCTCTCTCACACACACCCAATTTTCATTTCTTCCTCTTGGTCACTGCCTTCTCAACTCTTTTGTACGTGCAACTTTATTGGAGAGAGCAGAAGTTGATATCTCACGCGATGAGTCGTGTTTATATGCTTATGATTGCATTGGTTTGCTCGTTCACACAATCTCATGCTCGCCCATGCCTACCCGCTGCTTCGCCTGCTTACCTGTTTGAGCTAAGGGACTGTTTGTGTATTTAACAATTAGGCCAAAAATAGGTGAGTTTAGAAAACATAAAAAAAAAACTATGGAGTGAAAAATTTTATTATGCATTCCTTATTAATCAAACCAACACCAAAATTTTTAAGTCCCCGGCATTTGGAGTACTTTACTTTTCTTTTTCTGGAAACCAAATAACCCCTATATCAAAAATTACTATTAAATTAAGGGATTTTAAATGTGGAGAGAAATTCCTCACCAACTTTACATTGGGTTTGCTGCTTTCAGATGTGGCGATGCTAATATTGTTGAGGTTCCAGTTGAAGTAGAAACACCTGATCATCATTACTATCATGTATGCTATATGAGACTAATCACTTAAGTTCATTCTGTTATTTGTCCTCTAATCATTCTTTTCACTGATTTGACACAGTTTCTCCTCTTCTTTGTATTTCTCACAATGGCAGCTAGCTTTCTTTACTGTGAGAAAAGTTGAAGCTCTCGAAGAGCTAACTTGGGTAAGCAAATTTCTCTTGACTGTTCATTGACCAATGGTATACTAGGGCGAGTTTCAGTAACTGGAGTTGGCACTAACTGTCTTAAAGTGAACAAATTTCAGTAAATTTCGCCAAGTCCCAATCAAAATTGATCCAAAACTGATTCAAAACTCGCCAAAAAGGATCTGCTTTCGGCCAAAACTGAAAAATATGAACCATACTTCCTAAGCCTATATCCAGTCTTCACATCTCAATTTGAAGCATACTCACTACTGCTAGCCATAATAGACTCAAATTTCATTTCGGAACAATATTTTTTCAGCAGCATAGGTGAACCAATTTTGGTTCTATGTGAATTACCATAAGAAGTATATTTATATATATAAGTTGTGCTTTGCCTCACTCAATGTCCATCTTACAAATTTTTTCTCTTTGTGATATTTCTTGTTTCAGGACTATGGAATTGATTTTGATGATCAGACTCACCCTATAAAAGCGTTCTCATGTCGTTGTGGTAGCAAGCTCTGCCGGGACAGGAGAGCACAAATTAGTAAGTTTCACGTTCATTTATGCTATAGTTGCGATGGAGAAGATGGATTTAAAGCTGAATGCCATTGAACTTAATAAATTTTTGTTAATTGAATGTTTCATCTCATCAAACTTTTTTCAATGAGAAAGATGTGGGCTCTGAAAAATTCCATTTTATGTTGTGATCCTGGCCTCTCCGCGCCATTCGTATGTTTTTCTTTTAAGTGTTAGTGTGACGATAACAACAGAGAGTTTTAACAAGATTAGGTTCCGGGGGAATTTTTAGAAGGCAGATTGGGTTTTAGATAAGACACTACCCAGAGATTTTGCCCTCATTTTGTGAGGAACTTTTTTTTTTTATCTGAGTTCTGGTTTTCTATAGGCGCAAGCCCCTATAGTTCATTACCCCTCCCGATAACAGGAGAGAACTTTCGATTAAGGCTAGTCGTTAATAAGATTACATAGGTTATGAACCTACCTTATAATAGCAACAATTTTAGGGTTTAAATTTTGAATTTAGATTTTTATGATTTGAAATTTATCACTATGAACTTAAAACTGGTGGTGGGGGAATGAAGACGAGCCCGATCAAGATCCCATGGTTCCGTCGTCCCGGGCTGTCATGATCCCTGGTCTACTTAGTCAGAGGAGGTAGTCGACCCAACTTGACAGAATGCATCTTATCGACAGCCATGGGTTGCTTCTTCCAAGAATACCTTGTAAACCTGGGTTGGTGTTTTTCTAAGGGGATATATCTGAACCCACCTTAGCTGACAGAGGGCTTTATGCCTATCGAATATACCCTATGATTCATAATTTAAGGGTTTGACGCCGTTAGGGAAAATACGGGCTTTGGCCATGATCGTAATATAATGGTGTCATTTTGTGGCGAAACCACCCGATCAGAGGGCACGTGCCACGTTCCTGTTGGCAAGAGACTGTTTGAGGATGAATCAAAGTGATACACCCGACACACATTCGCTCTTTGTGAGTTGAGGTTTTCAAATTTATCACCCTCGAAAAACGGTTGTTAGAAGTGGATGATTTTTATTTTTGAGTTTTTTAGATGATTGATTTTATTTTAAGAATTTAGACCTTTGTTTGATTTGAGATTTGATCTCTCTGGTTGAGATTTTCTGTCAACGCGGCCTCTGTTTAGAATTGCGCAATAAGAGGCGCGCCGCGCAATTTGACCCAAAACCGCCTCGAGGCTTACGCAACTCCTCTCCTGGCAGAGGCGTACGCCTCACTTGGACTGAGGCGCGCTTCAGAGGCGCAATTGCGCAATTCTGGCTGAGGCGTACACCTCAAATATATGCTCAGTACCGCTCAGTACATGCTCGGTACCGCTCAGTATATGCTCGGTATAGCTAGGTATTTGCTCGGTACTGCTAGGTATATGCTCGGTACCGCTCAGTATATGCTCGGTATAGCTAGGTATTTACTCGGTACTGTTAGGTACATGCTCGGTACTGCTCAGTATATGCTCGGTACAGCTAGGTATTTGCTCGGTACTGCTAGGTACATGCTCGGTACCACTAAGTACCGCTAGGTACATGCTCGGTATTGCTAAGGAACATGCTCGTTACCACTCGGTATCTTCCCATAAAAACAACTTACGAACTTCAAAAATAAATAGAACTTCAAAATTACTCTTATAATAAAATTTTGTTCCCCCGCCAGGGGGCAGCGCCCCCTTGGACCCCCGGCAGTCCGGCATATTGTTCTATTCATCATCTTTAGTAATAGTTGTTAGTGTTAGTCTACTTCTTCATGAGTGCATGCTTTGATTGGAAGACATTGGACTCTATAGGAGAGGAGGATGGGGTGAGAAGATTCCCTTGAAGACCCATTTAGTGATGGGACATGATTAGATTTTATATGTTCTTTCTTAATTGTACTTTGGGAGTTTTAATAGACTAATATTTTATGGTTTTGTACTTTGGGACATGATTTTATTTCATCTATTTTCTTACTTTCCCCTAATTTTAATTGTCATTTAGATGTTTTTATTATATGATAGAATCTTACTATTTTTTACTTGCTAAAATCCTTAAATTATCATTTACGCAATTCTTCGTCGGTGAGGCTTACGCCTCACATCGCCTTGAGGCTTACGCCTCGCCTCACGGACGAAAAACGCCTCGAGGCTTATTTACGCAATTTTAAACCTTGAACGCGGCCATTATCGCGGTGACTTTAAAGTCACTCTTATTTTCGTAGGATTTTGGGAGGCATTTTGTAATTCAAGTCATGTCAACTCCATTCCTTTCAAGGAGGAGGATGAAACTTGAATATTTGACCCGCGCAGCATTCTCAAATCGTTAGATTTAAGACTTAGATATGATGATTGGAGCACATGCGGGTTGTACCATTTGACCCTGCGCAGCATTCTCGGTCATTGGTGTTTATGCTTTTAACATGTTGACCGGAGCACATGCAGGGTTATAGCATTTGATCCTGTGCAGCCTTCTCGAATATTTATATTTGTAACTTTAATAGGTATGTCGGAGCACATGCAGGGCTTAGCGCTTCAATTTGAATGATCATATTTAATACATAAGGGGTATTTTAAAATATTTAAATATGCTTCATTGCAAGTGATTTCGTTTAGGAAATAGTCTGGGATTTCATTTAAGGTCCTACGAACGCCTTCTGTCCGCTTGTACACATGTTGCGGATCCGGTGGCATTTATTTAGTACTATGATCATTTGCTTTTACTTGTAAGAGATTATTGTATTTGATTGACATTGTACGGAGGTCGGCTGCACGAGTGTTGTATCCTTCATTAAATGTTGTCGATTATCACTTGTAGGTTTATTGTGATTATGGAGAATCTCCTGTTAATATCAATAGGTGGTTTGTCATTATCTGCAAACGGATTGTTGTATATGTGATAATATTTCTACAACCACATGTGGGCAAGCTGTAGTGTCTTCTAACATCTATATCCCTTCACTAATATTCTCAGATGAATTTGATAGGGACTGCCACATCTTCTTATATGACATCTACGAAGAATATCATCAACCCTGATTTTCTTTATTAGATTTAAATGAGAATTTGACTTTTAATAGGACACAATGGAGAAAAATGATTCATGTAGCCGACCCCACGTAGTGGGATAAAGGCTTGGTGTTGTTGTTGTTGTTGGAGCTAAATGTGTCCTCTTATGCTTTGAAGCCAATCAAAGAGCACCATTACAATTGTTGTACATATACATCGGCCTTTTCTCTTAGAAAATTGGTGTATTATGTCTTCTAACATCTATATCCACCAATATTCTCAGATGAATGTGATAGTGACTGCCACATCTTCTTATATGACATCTACGAAGAATATCATCAACCCTGATTTTATTTCTTTTGGAGCTAAATGTGTCCACTTCTGCTTTGAAGCTAATCAAAGAGCACCATTACAATTGTTGTACATATACATCGGCCTTTTGTCTTAGAAAATTGGTGTATTATCTACATTTTGACAAGTGTCAAATTTGTATGCTCTTACCATACTACACGCCTCTTGCTTTCCTTGCAAGAACACATTTAACATTAGTATTTTGATCGATATAAACACCATGTACGGATTGTAGTATTCATTAGAGATTTTATAATATGGCTCATAAATAAGCGGTGTTCAAGGTTTTTATAGCCATATTGAGAGTGCAAGTGTGGTTCGAGTTCAAGTTTGAGTCCAAGTTCAATATTATTTGATCAAGTTTGATTTGAAATTGGTTTTATGTTTGAATTATGATCAAATCAATTCTTTTTTTTTTATATGTCCAAGTTCCCTGTTGTTCAATGAAAATTTCATCAGCCTTCCGGCGTCCCCTCCCCGATGCCGAGAGGTAAGAGAGTGACTCGACTCGGCCGGAGCGAATCAACGACGAGGAGATTTGGGAGAGCGAATCGATCCCATAAAAGAGTCTTCAAGTCTTCTAATGAGCACGACCTGCTAATTTAAACAACTTAATTTAATTTTAAAAATATTTTTGGTTCCCTCAAAAATCAGGCAGCCTTACGGCGCCCCCTCCCCTCGCGGGGAGGTTGGTACTTTCCCTTTGGCTCGACTCGGCCGGAGCGAATCAACGGCAAGGAGATTGAAAGAGTTGTGTCTGTGTCCCTCGGTCGGATAATCTCGACGACCGAGGGCTTTAGGTGACCGGATCAACCCCGGGACTTCCTTCAAAATTGCTCCCACATCTTTGCTAATTATTTCTCTTTCCCTTATATATATATATATATATATATTATAAAAGATAGAAAGAGAGGGGGATCGGGAGAAGTCAAGCCTGATCGGGCTAGGACGGGTGACACGCACGGCGGAGGCTGGAGTCGGCTTCGTTGATGACGGCGGGATCCAATAAAAGCCCCTCAAATCCTACTTAAAACCTCGTTACGTACCAAGAGACCAACCTTTGTGATGCTTTTTCTTTAGCGTGTGGGAGGGAAAACTGGTGTGAATGCTTTTTGATGAGGTAGCGTTAGCCTTTATACACACTTCTCTTAGCGTGGCGGGGTAAATCTAAGTATG